>NW_010147290.1:0-40560 GCF_000699245.1 Pterocles gutturalis | reverse complement strand
TCGCTTTGGTGTGGAAAAAGCGGTGGGAGTTCTTCACGGGAAGCGTCCCTAGGGTTGGGGACGGATAGGCCACTCGGTTGGACCGTAACACGGAGTTTTGGGGAGGAGACAGTTACAAAAAACTGGAGGTAACGGGAGGCTTCTGACAGCTTCAAAACCGTGCAGCAGTCCTCTTACAGAAATGCATGAGAGTGAAGCGCTTTTTCCCTGCTTCCGTAAAGACAAGTGTGACAGCAATGGGTAAATCAGTTTCTAAAAAAAAAAATAAATTAATTTTATGACTTACTGTATAAATTGTAATGTCTGGTCCTATTTGACAGCTCACTAATTGTGTAAATTGGAAAGCATGTAAAGAAACCACTATGACTGACTTAGCATCCGATGTTTCAGGCCGGCATGCATGGTGCTGATCAGTACAGCGCTGTATTTTACATCACTTTAGAAGCTGAGTAGACAACAGTGTTGTGTGTACTCACAAAGACTCTTCAGTTGCACTGATCTTGCTATAAATAACCCATTAGTTTGGATTTTAGTTTTGCTTGTTCTGTGTGAAGCATGTGTAAACTATTAATGCTGCTCTCTTAAAAAGCAGGGATTGCTTTTCATTGTGTCTCCACAGGCTTCTTACCTCCCATAACTCCTCCAGAAAAATTCTTTCTTTCTCAACTGATGTTGGCCCCCCCTAGAGAACTGTTCAAGAAGACACCTCGGCAGATTGCTTCAATGGACGTGGGGAACATGGCCCAGTCAGTGGATATAAGTGGGCTTCAGCTGGCATTAGCAGGTAAGGAAGAATTGCAGCCGTAGTTCAGTTATGAAGGGAAATGCTCATTGTAGTGTGGCATTGAGTTACCTGAGAAACACTCTTGTCTATCCTAAATATGAAAAACTTGAACTATGCGTAGGGTGTTCAAACTCATGTGCAGGCATATAGAGAACTTCAAGCAGAGATTACATCTTAATGTTTCATTCTATTTATCAAGCAGCTTTTTAAGCATATATGTCACTGCCTTAAACATGTGAACATTTTGCAGATATAGGAAGATTTGAATCTAAAGCTTCGATGCTTTCTTTTGTTTTAGTGCATTTTTATACCTTTTCAATCTCTGCAGTATTTCTTGTATGAGGAGACAGCATAACTGCCACGCTGTCATGTACCAGTACTTCAGCTACACCTGGCAAATTGGCTATTACAATTATATCTTCAGTTTTGCAAAACAAAGTCAGATCTTACAGCGGTCTACTTTTACTAGATTGAAAAGAAAAGCAATGTGATGGTTATCCTTTGACAGGAGAAAAGGAGCAGGAACATGATTGTTCTGATCACGTTGACTGATGAGTCACATCTGGAGCTAATCTGAAATATGAAAATATTGTTGGGAACAAGGAGCCAGTTTGGACAGCAAAAAATAGTGGTTTTTTTTTCCTAGGTACGTGCAAATGGACCTACTTGCTTGAAAACTGACCATCCCACCTCTATCTGTACAATGTGGTTTACCGCTCTGAGGGCCAGCGCTAACTAGACTTTCTCTGTCCTGCAGTTGTATCTTGGTATTGTCATTTTTTCTGGGTTTTTTTCCTCTAGAATCTGTCACTTGTTACGCTGTGGTATACTGTCCCTTGTTCACAGTGTACAAATGTCCTCTGGTGTCCTCCTTAGCTGCTATTTCCAGACCATGGGATCTTTTGAAAATGCAAATTGAATACCTTAACATACCTCCAATGGGGAAACAAACCCTTTAGTTCTTGTTCCGTTCATCCTGTCTGAGTTTTCTAGAATACTTTTGTGGCTTCAGATTTTGTGAAAATTGAGGTAACTTGTGAGTTGTAGCGTAAGGCATACGTGATGACTTAATGAAGCCTGGAGGTTTTTAATTTGTTTTTATTTGTTTTCCCCTTGGTAATGTGTTTGTCTTCTGAACAGTTTATTCTTATTAAAAATAAAACATGTAGAGAACCTCGAAACTGTAGTTGTATGGATGCATTTTAATTTGCCCTTTTTAAAATAGAAGGCACTGATGGCTTAAAGTACAGTACAAAGTCATTAATGGGGCTTTGCAAAATTAAGCCCTGTAAGATGTGCTTGTATCACTATTTACATAATACAGTAAACATGCATAAGTGATTGCTTACCAGCAGTTGTAGAAGTTATATAACACAAGCTGCATCTGAAAATGCTTCATGCTGTCTTTCGCAGGCTTCTTGCTGTAGCTCCCTAGAATAAATGTCAGCTTTCTAATTGCTTTCTTGGAAGATAAATCTTTTGCTCATTTTAATATTGTGATGCTTCTTGACTGTCTACTTGTCATGTTTCAGAAGGTCTGTGAATTTTTTGGAAGTTTTCAATACATTTCTCCTAATGATTCAATGTGCAGGATGAAGCTGTGCTGCTGACAGTGCATAAATACTTGTGTTATGATGCTTAGATACAGTGTTTCAGGGGTTGCATTTACCCCCCCCCCAGTTAGAACATAATAGCTGTAGGGTTTGGTGGCCCTTCAAAATATTGGTCCCTGAGATGAGTTCAGGGCTATTTAGAGCAGGATGATTTAGAGTTGCTTTAGAATATACCTGCAAAATCAACTTAAAAAATCTAGAAAGCATTAAATTTTTCAAACAGTGTACCTATACCAACCCTTTTTTTCTAAATGGAGGAAAAAAAACACTTGGCTTGTCTTCTGAACGTGAGCTCATTATGACAATTCACTTGCTACTCAATGGTGGTTTTCTTGGGGGCGGTTTTCTTTTTTGGTTAGGTGGTTTGTTTTTTGTTTTGTTTTGGGGTTTTTTTTCCCCAAAAATATAGAATTTTGGAATAGAGCGTTGTGGGAATGAGTATTAAAACTTGCTTTGTTCTCTTCTCCCTTTGCTCTACAGAATGTTCATTCAAGCCTCAGTCTCTCCTTATAACTTGTTTTTGTTCGTCTGGTGTGTTACCATATAAAATCATGTCACTTTCTCCTAGTTGCAAGGATGGGTCTCCTGGCAAAGTGCTCTTAACTGTTTATCTGCCAGCCCTGATTAGATTTAAGACTATATGACCTGTATTAAAGTTAAGTTTGTAATACACTGTAGAACATTCCTTTAAGAACCAAATAAAGTTTATTTTTACTTGTAAAAAAAAAAACCAAAACATATCTCCCCAAGGGAACCTAAGTGATTGTTTTCAGATTCATTTTTTTAAATTTGCATGTCTTAGTTCAAGATGCTGTGTTCTTTCCTGTTAAATCAGCATGTTTTAATTCTTGCTTCTGCTTACCTAAAACTGTTGATTGAGCCCTAGTTCTTGAAGCAGTGAGGGTGAGCTTTTGAGCGTCAATGCACGTAACTAAGGGCTCATGCAGTTTCCTAAAATCAGTGAATTGAAGGACTGTATCTTAAACTTTTATATATCTAATTAAGCATCATTAATAATTTGAGATAATGAGGATACAAACACATCAGTGATTTACTTCTACCAACTGATAGATTTAAGTTCTAAACTATAAATAAAAAGACTGAAAAATATATATTTTTTTTTTTTTCATCAAACTTCATTTGTTAAATCAACCCTTCTGTTCAGTGGCTAAATGGAAGTACTCACAAGCTGGATTTTGAAACAGCTTATGGAGTCAAAGACATGTTTTGTAAATCAGCTCATTTGGACTTTTTTTTTTTTTTTAAAGTAACTGAGAAGTATGCTAATTGTTGCCTTTAACACAAAAACATACCCTGTTGTGCTACTTCAGTGAGCATAGATCATGCAAACACCTGAATATGAAATAATTGGATAAAGTAGGACAGAAAGCCAAAAAATACATTAGCAATGGGTGGTGCTTTGTTTTAAGAATCCTCTTGTCACTCACAGTTTCAGTGTCTCTTGTGGATGTCATTGGAGTCATATGAAATAGTTTACATGCATGGAAATCTGGGAAGGGACATGTGGTTGCACAAAAAGGGTGCTTGCTCCTTTGCTTAGAAGTGATAGGCACAGTACACTGAATCTGACAGCACTACACTTAATTAGTCAGGAAAAGGAGTGGTGTTTAGTTTCATGTGGAACTTTTCCAAGGGATTCCTTGCATGGTACCAACGATTCTGGATGTCTGATTACTTAAGGCTTAATTTGCTGCTTAACGTTCTCTGTTAAGGGAGCAAGGGGGAAGGGGTCTCAGGTGGTGTTCTTTAGTGTTTTTTTCTGATTTTTTACTGCTGGCGTTTTTTTTGGCAAAGCAATGGAAAACACAATCTCTTAAAATAGTACCGAGAACACAGAAGACCAGCCATTAAGTCTTCAGACACAGAAGAGTGATAGGTTGTAACAGAATGACGCCAAAAACTCTGACAATGCAACAATTGAGCCCCGTAGCATCCTTTTGGCCATTTTTTTCAAGTCTTTAGCTATATATACTATCCTTAGTATTATTTTTATATAACTTGTTTATGTTCTATAATTTGGCCTTTAAAGGGACACTTTCAGCTCCTCTCAGGTTTGCTTTAATGATGATGTATGTGGAATCACATACCACTTACACTCCATCTTTTTCCATACAAGCACTTGCCGTAGCTTGTCAGTGAATGCGAAAGTAGCTTACACAATGCCACTGAAATGTGTTGGATAAATTTGAATAGCTGACTTCAGGTCTAGTATGACCCATTATCGTTGTGGAGTCTGTAAATGCATCTGTGTAGGTTTTTCACTTTCCTGCCCTGAGAAGAAGTGATGGCAAAACTAGATATAGCACGTGAACTCTTTCAGGAGTACCATGTGAACCTACTAATGTGCTTTTAGATGCAGATTACATCAGTTACTTACCTTTTCTAAAGCCAAGACTACATTTCAGGTTCATTTCTATTTCTTCTTTATCCTTGCTGCATACCTCTGTCCCTTGCCTGTCTGTTGACACTCTCAGCATGAGCCGCCTGACACAGTACTAAATTTCAACTTGATATTATCCTGTTTTTTTAATCTAGTTCTTCTCTAAAGCTGTTTGCTTGTTTCTCACTACTTTTAGTATTCCAAGCATCTCTGTTTCAATTTTATGCTTTAATATTATGGACTGGCCCTCTTTCAGAACGTCAGTCTGAATTGCCAACACAGAGCAAGGCCAGCTTCCCCAGCATTCTCAGCGATCCTGACCCAGATTCTTCCAACTCCGGTTTTGACAGCTCCGTTGCCTCCCAGATCACAGAAGCCTTAGTGAGTGGACCAAAGCCTCCTATAGAAAGTATGTGCATTTTCATATCTTTGTTTCTGTAACTTGTCTATGTTATGTTGTTATACTTCTCCAGATGAAATGTAATGTAATTCTGAAGTATTTTCAAAGTATGAAATAGGAATGAAGATGAATGAAACAGTGCAAAACTGTGTCATGCTGTCTCCAGATCAGACTCCATTGTGTTCACATTTCTAGACTTCTAAAAATCTGGAGCCAGCCTTCAAGCTGTTAGCCAACAGCTGACATGAGTGAAATACTGGGTGTGATGCCCCTCAGGTCTTAGTCCTCTACACCAGGATCTACACTGACTGTTAACATCTTCCAAGGAAGCAGTTACTGTGGAAGGAAAAAAAGACCATAGAATCAATAACGTAGTGACCTGAACCAAGAGGAAAAACAGGCTGATGTAACAGCATCACTAAAAATCAGAAATACATGTTTTTCTGGAAGGCCAATAAGCTTGTGATGCTGTTCTCAGTGTTATAATAGCTTAATGAAATGGGGGCTTTGGGGGTTGTCTCTTTCTATTGATGTAAAACTGATTATCTGAAGCTTAAAAAACATTTCACATTGTTTCCATTTTAGGTCACTTTCGACCGGAGTTTATTCGACCACCACCTCCACTCCATATATGTGAGGATGAATTGGCATGGTTAAATCCAATAGAGCCAGATCACACAATTCAGTGGGATAAGTCCATGTGTGTTAAGAACAGCACTGGAGTTGAGATAAAAAGAATCATGGCAAAAGCTTTTAAAAGTCCCTTGACCTCCCCACAGCAAACACAGGTAAGTATCATGAACCTTTCTGTCTAAAATGATTTTCTAACAAGCTGTCTACTAACCTATGTATTTTTGAAAACTTGGATCACTGTAATTATCTGTGTTTGGATTCACGAAACTCCAAGGGCTTTAAATTGCAAAAACCCAAGACTTTTCACTTGGGTTGATATGAATAAGGAAGAAATCTTTAAACTTCATAGCATTTACTGGACATAGTTACAGTTGATCAATAAGTGGCAATAATATTTTTCTGCATGGAAAAATCTTCTTGTAACAAAGTTGTTTGTGCTTCTGTGGAAGCTTTTGATAAGTAATTATTTCTCAAATGCCAACAGCGATATTTTTTTTTTCTCAATTTGATAATATTACCCCTGATTTCAGTCAGCTCTTTTTATAATCATTATGCTAGCACTATAAAAATATCCTTTATTTGCTTTCTGCTGGACAGGAAAGTAAAGAAGGCCAGAACTTTTTTTTTTTTTTTCCCCTCCCTTCCATGCCACCCACTGGTGGAAAAACTACTGAAATCACTATTAAAGGTTTTATGGGCACAGTTGCCATTACTTAGAAATGTTAAAGTATACCTCCAAGTGTCTTTCAATAGAGATGCCTAAATCTAAAGGGTTATCATTCTTGTGTAGCCTAGATGTATTATGGCAGTTTCTTCAAGCAGTAATGTGAATAGTTAAGGAAAAAAACTGAGTCTTTTTTTTTTTTTTTTTTTTCTTCTCTCTTTACAGCTCCTTGGAGAACTGGAAAAAGACCCCAAGCTTGTTTACCATATTGGTCTCACTCCTGCCAAATTGCCAGACCTGGTTGAAAACAATCCTTTAGTAGCTATAGAAATGTTGCTGAAACTGATGCAGTCAAGTCAGATAACAGAGTATTTTTCTGTCTTGGTCAACATGGACATGTCCTTACATTCAATGGAAGTTGTAAATCGGTGAGTATTATCTCAAATCTAAGAAGCTTTCCTTAAGTATGTATACTAAATAACTGAACTGAACTGAATTAAGGGATTATGAGGCTAGCTACAGGGCTGTATTTGGATGCATTCCAAAGACTACCAAAAGTAACAGGAATTGAAGAAATGACGAGTCAGATTACAGTGAAAGAAAAGAGTATCTAACTGTCATTCCCTTTTCAATTTCTCTGCAGTGTGTGTTGTTTTAGTTTTTTAATCAGAGCACACCAAGTCTTATTATTAAAAGAGTATTAATCCTGCAGAGGAGGGGGATGCTGTGGATTTGTTGCTTTCTATGACTACTGGACTGTCTTAAGCCTTTATGAAAGAAACAGACTTTACTTGCTTTCTGTATAGTTCCTTATTGGTGGTGCCTGTAGTTAAAGAAAAAAACCTCTTATTTTAGTCCAGACTAAGTTTGTTAAGTTAGCTGTGGGTTGGTAGTAAAGAATTGAACCTCTCAAACTTCTTCAGGGCTGCGTTCAGAGAATGCTGCCAATTTTTAAGTTCCTTTTTACAGCAGTGCTATTTTTAAATATTACTGTAATGTTAACAGCTTCCTATTAGCAGTAGCAAACCTGCAGCTTAACAGGAAAAACCCCCACAATTTCCAAGCAGAAAGATGTGATGGTGGAGGCATGTATATTACATTTTATATTAATTATTTATAACATACCATATTTTGCCATATTAGGTATGGTAAAAAAGCACATTTCTTGTACAGGTGCTATTCCAGTTAATCTTTCAGTCCCTGCTCCAAGAATGGAGAAGCTTATTCAAATAAAACACTGTGTTACTCTTTTTAATATTAGCAAGGTGTTTCTACTCTGAAAAGAATGGAGAAGTACATATTGTGTTGTGGATAACTTCAACTGGAGTTGAAAATTACTAGAAAATAATTTTGTCAAACTCTTTGACATGTTTGGCTCAAAATAGTATTTAAAATGGTCGCTTAAGGGAATCTGTCACTCCAATCTATAATATGTCTAAACGTTTATTCAGACATCAGGTTCCTGGTTAATATATGAATTTCAGTAGCAAGTACATGTCCTATGTCCCAGGAAGCTGCAAGTTTAGTTACTGACTTGCAGAATGACCAGTTACTGGATGTGTATGGTTTTGTCACTGTAGTGACTGTCAGTCCTCTGATGAGTCACAATCCACTCACTCCTGGTGAAGAATTCACGTTCTTATATCTAAAAATTAACCTCATCTCTAGCTTCTGTATTCTCTTTCAACTGAGGAAGGAGTTGTGTTTTATTAGGACATCTGGAAATGTTAATTTAGATCGTTCTTGAGGTACTTGTGTGCAAGATAGAAGGCTACCTTGGGACAAAGGGCAGTTCTTGTGAGAATTCTCCACAATTTTTTGTGTTAATGCCACAGAGCTAATCTGCTTAAACCCAACTTGCGTTCATGATGCAGCTTAAGTGAACAAAAGGTGGCATTGTTAAATAGCCATCCTGCTTTATGTTCATGCCCTGTCTTCACTGAGAATAACTTCTGCATATAGGTACAACCCATTTTCTTAACAGAATGTTAGCCCCTTCCTTCAGTGGGAGAACTTCTCAGACGGCTAATCCCCACAAACTACAAAAGCATATCTCTCCCATTTACTTTCTTCTATTTCTTGGCAATTACTGGATGTGAACTACCAAATCAGCCTTGTTCAGCAGTCTCTTTGCGTCAGAGTTGAATTGCACCTTAAATATCATTTGAGGAAGGAAACATTTCTGAAATAAATCCCTCCTTACTGGTGCAGACTGACAGCAGTTACTGCCCCAGAGTTGTGCTAATGGTCACAACATGGAGAAAATGGTGAGAAAAGAGCTTTTATTTCTGTCCATACTGGTTCTTCCACAGTGTAACTACCATAGGAACAAATTTTTTCAAACTGCAAAATGACTGTCAGTGCAGACAGGGACACACTGATTTGTAAGTGAAATAAGACAAAAACTTGAAACTGAAGTGTCTGAAACATGCACTGTTTTCCCCCCCCTTCACTACTTGAGATAGGACTGTGATTACAGTTACTTTGGTAAAGTTTTCTGTTTTAACTTTATGGCAGTTCTACATTTAGCATATGTTGTTATCTAAAATTTGAGAGCTGTATTGCTTTTTCAGGTAAGGAATGGTGGCAGCTCCAATACTTTTGTAGCAAGTATTAAACCACAAATAGGTGCACTTTGCTGTTAACCCTTAAAAATACAACAATACCATTCTTTGCTGTGATAGTCCTCCAATTTTTCTGTAGAAAGAACCTTCTGAGATTATCATGCATCATTAATTTCTAGTTAATATTTTCATCTAGTTAGGTTCTCTTGTATTTGAACTCCAGATATTCATGTGGTTTCAGTTCCTAGGACAAAAATTTTGATCTGAAGGAACTAAGGAAACTGATCTTTTGACACAAAAAAGGAGTTATTCCAGTTAAATACTTAAAGAAGGATTTCAGCATCTAGATTCAGTATCAGAAATGCAAATATGAATAAGCACAATTGTATTGCAGTGCTTATTGAGGAAAAATCTTGGTACTTGGACAGCTTGGGGGCTTCATCGTAAATTGGAAACTAATATCATTCACGTTCAGCTGTGGGGCCCCCAGTATAAAGACATGGACCTGTTGGAGCGAGTCCAGAGGAGAGCCATGAAGATGATCAGAAGGCTGGAGCACCTCCCCATGAGGACAGGCTGAGAGAGTTGGCGTTGTTCAGCCTGGAGAAGAGAAGGCTCCGGGGAGACCTAATAGCAGCCTTCCAGTATCTAAAGGGGGCTACAGGAGAGATGCGGAGGCACTCTTTATAATGGAGTGTAGTGATAGGACAAGGGGTAACGGTTTTAAGCTGAAAGAGGGCAGATTTAGCTTAGATATTAGGAAGGTGTCCCTGCCCATGGCAGGGGGGTTGGAACTCAATGATCTTTAAGGTCCTTTCCAACCCAAACCATTCTATGATTCTATGATCATTGACTCATTTGTGTAATATATAGAAAATGTTTCTAAGTATGTTATATACTGGAAACTGATCTAACTCATCTTCGGTACTGTGTCTGAGTTTAAAAAAGTACTGGGCTCTTACTAAACATTTTAAATGTCTTCGTTAATATGTCTGTGGAAGCTGTCAGAAATCAACTCTGCATGACATGACTGGGAATAAACCCATATCACAGGTCTAACTCATTGTTTTGCAATGGAATTGCTAGATTTATGGCTTCATAAACCACTGGATATTTTTAATTTGAACAGGCTTACTACTGCTGTTGATCTCCCGCCTGAATTTATTCATCTTTATATCTCCAACTGTATCTCCACCTGTGAACAGATTAAAGACAAATATATGCAGGTAAGTACCTTAGCAAATTGACTAGAAAAAAGGATCCCCTATATTGCTCTATGTAATATGTGCTGAGATTTCATAAAGCTGATAGCATTAAGTTATTCTGCCTTACTGCTTCTTTACTTCAAAGGCAGGTTTTTTTTCCTAACACACTATGCAGTTCTTTATAAACAGATGTTGGTTCACCTTTTTATGAGACTTCATAGATAAGTACTATTCACTGTTTTTCTGTAGACATAATACACTTCTCCCTGACAAAACTCTAGTTTTATGTGACTCAGGTCCTTACATGGAAAAGGTTTATCTGTCACTCGGTGTGCCTTTTCCTGAAGAAAAGTGTTAGTTTGCCTTCTGCTTAGTTTTAAGCTTCAAGTTTCTTTTCTGTACAAATGTGTCCACCACCTCCAGACCTTTGAGACAATGTTACAAAACTCACGTGGAAGTCTTGCCCTTCAATCTTATCTGTTACTTACCCAAAACAGGTTGCAGATCTTCTTAAAGACCTAAACCCCTTCTCTTTTCTATCATCTTAACACCATACTCTCTGCTTCCCAAGCCTGTTGTACTTCCTCAGTACCAGGATGCAAGTTGTAGCTGCTTCAAGGATCTTTACCCTCTGGAGAGGTTTGCACCCCCTTGTCACACAAGATTGTCTACATGCTGTGCAAGGTACTTCCTTCTATCCTAGCCAATCTATTGGTTTCACCAAGTGCCCAGAAGAACTTGTTTTCTTAGATAAGTTACTGGGGAAAAAACAGTTCCATGTTCAGTTTACCCAAGGCTTTATGAATCTTAACCAAGTCCTGCCTCGGCTTTTTCCTCTCAATTTACTGAAGGATTGCAACTTCTTTAGTCTCTTGCAACAAGGCAGCTGTTCTTTTCTCTTAAGCTGTTTTTGGTGTCCTTCTCTAGTGCCTTCTCTAGCTCTACTATATCCTTAAGCTGCAGCAGAGATGAAAAATGTGTTGCAGTTCACATGATATGGATGTAATGTGGTTTTAGATGGCAGCAAAACCCTGTCTGTCTTGTTCACAGTACCCTTCCAGATGATGACTAACCATTTGTTATCTTTTTGTGGCTGCTGAAGCTTCTCTACTTTGGGACTCTGCCAGATACACATGGGTGGCTTGATCTGTGACCTGCTGAATAGCTGTGCCTATTACACTTAGTAGCAGAATAGTAAAGTAGCAGCAGAGCTGGGCTGCAGCTGAGAATATGCTCACAGAGTGGCACACTGTGCTCAAAGGGGCTGCTGAGAGCATATAGCAGCTGTGCTTCAGACACACTGGGGACAAAAACAACAGAGGGTCAAGGAACACATACTGATCACCAAGTAGCGTGCAAAGCTTGTGAGATCTAACGTTTGTTAATACTGCGTATGAGGCCTCACAGCAACCGAGACACAAGATGTTTTGTTTGAAAGACATGGTACAAAACCACTCCGTTGGAAGTGAAAGAGGGGTGATGCTCAGAGATTGGGAGTCAGCCAGCATCTTGCATTTGTACTTTTGATCTTAGTTACGTGTTCCTCAGTTATTAAAGTTGCTCCTGTAACTGTCCTGGTTTTGGCTGGGACAGACTTAACTTCCTTCATAGCAGCTAGTGTGAGGCTGTTTTGGATTTGTGCTGAGGAGAAGGCTGATAACATACTGATGTTTATAGTTGCTGCCAGGACAGTCAAGGACTTTTCAGCTGCTCTGCTGTGCCAATGTCTGCAGGTGCAGGAGAAGCTGGGAGGGAGCACAGCCCAAATTACTAGCCTAGGAATCGACCTTAGGTTTAGGATTGAGACCCAAACTGGCCAGTGATACATTCTCTGTCGTGCATGTCATGCCCAGTATACAGATGACAGTCTGTCTGGAGTTTTCTCTTACTCTGGGTTGTCTCTCTCTCAGCGGTATTCTTGCTCTGTCAGTTGGCTCTTGGTCTCTAGGACTTTTGGGCTCTTATCTCTTTTCTCATATTGTGGTTTTGGGACCCTCCCTGCTCCAGGACTGTTAGCTGGGAACAGGCTGAGCCTTGGTCATTGGGTGGTGAGCAGAAACATTGTGTATCACTCATTTATATATTTGTATATATTACTCTCATTATAATTTTCAATTTTATTGTAGTTTAGTTATTAAATTGTTATCTGAACCCATGAGTCTCTTTTCCCTTTACCCCTTTAATCCTCTCCCCCATCCCTGGGAGGGGGGAGGGTGAGTGAGCAGTGTTGTGGTGTTTGTTTGCCACTGGCTGGGTTTAAAACCACGACTCTAACTTGTGTTGCAGAGAAAACGTGCAATTTCTTTTGATTGCAGTGAAGGAAATAACTTGTTCAGTTCCCAAATTCTCTTGGTATAGGTAGCAAATTTCGCAGTAGTAAGCTCAGTTCCTGTAAAAATAGTTGACAGCTTGTTTTCAGTGTCAAATAATCTAAAATACTTTGGACACTTAATCTATCAAGTCCCCTCAGTTTTGTCTGATAAACATCATTCAGGTATACCGTTGCTTTTAGAGAAAGGTTTGGCTTCACCTCTTTCTCACAGTGTGAAGTATGAGACCACTTTAATGATAAAGTAAGATCTTATTTTGTCCTTGAAGAAGAATGTACTCTGTATAAAAGCAGACAGTTAGTGACTGGATCTGCTTATGACAAGTAGGTGCCAGCTTCTAGGTCTCCACTTTCCAACTCCCAGTGTGCTCTACAAGGTATTGCCTAAGCAGCCCTCAGGAAGGAGGAACATTTCTGAGATCCCACCTTTTCACTGGGTCAGGTGGGAAATCACAGCTCACAGCCATCAGCTTTGACGCATACTCTTGTCCCTGCTACTGTCTTTCCTTCTAGGATAGAGTAAGAGTGTCATATCCTAATTCATTGATAGAGGACTTCCCACAAAGCAGGTCTGGGATCAGTTCTGCTGCTCTCACTTCCTAGCTGGAGTGCATTAATCATGTGGTGCCTGGGGAATTTTGAGGTGTGAAGCTTATTCATTTTTCTTCATGGTACTATTGTAGAAAATAAGACTAAGCAAGACCCTAGTGATGACATCTTAAGCTATGATCCCTTCTCTCTGATTTTATTCAGAGATTACATAATAAAGAAATAAAGTACAGTGCATAGGCAGAACTGGTACTTCATTTGTGAATGGGAAAAATCTTGAGAAAGCTCCTGTATCCAGAAATACAGTACTATAAAGCAGAAGAGTCAGTTTTTAAAATACAGGAGTAGTATGGGGCAGCATGTGCAAGCTTGGGAAAGAGGTTACTGCTGAAGCTAAATTACTCCAAAAGGTCTCAGTTGTACTGCTGAGGGCCAACAGTCCTTTAACTGAGTAGGTTGCAAACATTTATTTGAATTATGAAACCATCTCTCTTCTGTTTCAGAACCGCCTGGTACGTCTTGTCTGTGTCTTTCTTCAGTCTTTAATCAGAAACAAGATTATTAATGTACAGGACTTGTTTATAGAAGTGCAAGCATTCTGTATTGAGTTCAGTCGGATACGAGAAGCAGCTGGCCTTTTCAGATTGCTGAAGACACTAGACACTGGGGAAAATCCATCAGAGACAAAAACATCAAAATAAAACCAGTGTCACTGGCAAAACCCCCCCCACAACAACCCTGCCAGCGTTCTGTAACAATTAATTGTATATTTTAAACTTAAATCACTGGATTAATGATGTAATACACTATAAATAGCATTTTATGCATTTAGACAATAAATAATGCTTTTTCTGATACATGTGCTTGAGTTTTTGAAATGTGTTAGGTCTTGCAATTTATGCTATTTTTGACTATGGGTTAAACTCTGTATGTCACATGCACATGCTGAACTACAGGCTCTGATTCTACAGGCTGTAAAAGATACTTGCCATTTCACACCGAATTTAAATAGTAATCTGGCACTCACTGTCTTTGTTTCCAAAACTGTTTGTGAATAACTAAAGTCAACCTCTATCAAGGTAAGTAACTTCAGTTTCCATTTGCCCTTTCTTTGCTGTGTAAGACCTTGTAGAAGCTGGATACAATTTCTAATGATGTGTGCTGGTTTTGGTGAGTAAGGGAAAGTCTGTCTTGATGTCTAGAAAAAGCTAAAGGCTTATCTTTACATGGCAGATCTGAAGCTCTGGTTGCTGTAGGCCCAGAGCAGTACCCTCTCTTTTCACGATCATGGAACTTTTGCAGACTGTTGGCCTCATACCATCACTACCTGAAGTACCACATCTATTTCATACATGTAAGAATGTTTCACTGAGGAAAGATAGTCCCATTTCTTCCACTAAAATCCAAGGCATGAGCCTGCTCTCACTTCAGAACTTGCATAGGCAGTTGCTCTGTGGTTACAAAATTAAAATTCCTCTTAAATTCCTCATTAATTAAAATTAAAATGCCTCTTCCTTCTAAAGCAGAGTCAGAGTACTGTTCAGGTGTTAGATGCCAGGTGTTGGGGAAATGGGAAGGAGTCTGCTAAAGTATTATTGTAAGCTGATAGTAGAATAGCTGCTGTTATTTAAGCCCTGAGCCTGAAAAGGAAAAAAACTTGAATAGCTAGCTCTAATTTAATATTGCTTGATAAATGAAAGCTGTTTTAAATCTGCATCTGCTTCTGAATTTTTTATGAAGTGCAAGATCAATAATGCAAGGTCAAGACTGTCTTTTGGCTTTCTCTTTCCAAGTAATTTAAGTTGCTAAATTGCTTGGATTGAAAATGCTATCAATCTCTCATCTCATGCAGCATAATCTTTTGGTAAAAGGTCCTGTGAGAAGTGTTCTCTTGTCAGTAGGGGTTAGACTTCTATAGCTTCCTAGAGTTAAGATGTATTAGGCCAGCTAAAGTAGCATTTATTTAATGTCTGTTCCAATTCTAGACATTTCTTCTAAAACCCAAGACACGTGCTGTAAGTCAGTGTTAGCAGCAACAGTTAACCTAGCTTGTGCTCTAAACTTGTACCTTAAGGCTTTACATCCTCTGAAGCACAGTTTGACTGTTTTCTAAGTACTCATATACCTCTTCAGAAACATGGTTAAAAAAACCACTTTTAATGGACTTCAGGCTTTTGTTTGGCCTTCTACAAGGTAAAGCATTTGACACTGTCCCCCATGCCATTCTTGTCTCTACAGTGGAGATGTGGATTTGACAGTTGGACCACACACTGGCTAAGGAATGGTCTGGATGCTCTCACTCACAGAGTTGTGGTTAATGGCTCAATGGAGACCAGTGACAAGGGATGTTCCGCAGGGGTTGGTACTGGGACCAGTGTTGTTTAACGTCTTTGTTGGAGACAGGGACAGGGGGATTGAGTGCACCCTCAGCAAGTTTGCCGATGATACCAAGCCGTGTGGTGTGGCAGACATGCTGGAGGGAAGGGATGCCATCCAGAGGGACCTTGACAGGCTTGAGAGGTGGGCCAATGCAAACCTCATGAAATTCAACAAGGCCAAGTGCAAGGTCCTGCATGTGGGTCAAGGCAATCCCAAACACAAATACAGGCTGGGTGGAGAATGGATTGAGAGTAGACCTGAGGAGAAGGATTTGGGGGTTGGGGTAGATGAAAAGCAGCTCAACAAACCCCAGCCATGTGCACTTGCAGCCCAGAAAGCAAACCATATCCTGGGTTGCACCTAAAGAAGGCTGGATGAGGCTTTGTGCAACCTGGTCGAGTTGAAGGTGTCCCTGCCCTGCCTGCAGGGGGGGTTGGAACTCAATGATCTTTCAAGTTCCTTCCAACCCAAACCATTCTATGATTAGTACTACAGCTTATAACAAAGTAACAAGCTCCAGCAGAAGACTGATTACTACTGCTTCAAGGCATTGCAGTCTACCTTTCAATTTACAGAATTACTTTAAAAGAATTGCCTTGACAAAAAAAAAAGTAGGTTGCTACTATGATACTATAGCAAAAGCCTAATTGTCATGCCTCTTCACAATAGCTGCTTGAGTTCTACTGACTGCAGAAATCTCCAGTCCCTGGATTTGTCCTGTACCTAAAGAATTTATCAGTTACCAAGAAACAGCATTATTATTTTATCATAGGCACCTCTGTAATATATTCCTATACATGGGAATTTGATACATCCCATTACTTTCAGAGCCTTGTGCATTGATGAAAACTTTCAAACTTGTTACTGAAGTCACTGTATGGTTCTGCATTGTTTGCTTGTTAGGGAAAACAGCAGTGTGGCCTCTGTGGTAACTGGAAACTTTCTTACTTTGACTCATAAGTTTTTCCATTTTATTTTCTTCCCTTGTCCTACTGAGAAGAGGGATTGAGACCAGCTGGGTGGGCATCTAGCAGACAGCCAAGGTTAACCCACCCACCACACACAGGTATTGGTTACATGGGGAAAACTCCACAACATGCTGAAAGGATCTCCTCCTTAGCTACGCAGCATGAAGGTAAGCTGCTTGTGTGCTATGCTACTGTTGAGTGTCTCAGCTCCATTTATCTAAGTGTAGCAAACACATCACTGAAACTTCTCAGACATTGCTTTTTGAAAGGTCTGTATAATTTATTAGGAAATTCGAGCTTTTAGCCATTAAGTTACAACAACAATGCATAACTTGACATTCTTACAGTTGTACATACACAATGGAAAAGACATAGCCCAGTGCTTAGTCCAAACAAAGCAACCAAGTTAGTACAAGGTTACCATAAAAGACAGTTGATTGTGAATAGTTGTTGACAGACAAGCATGTTCAAATAGTTCTCTACAGTTTATAGTAGAAGTAACTGGCTTCAAAGTTTTGGACTTAAGCTTCAGACTAACAAAACGATGTAAACTCAAATTATTTTGCTCTTCTGAATTATGAAGAATATGCTCATTTAAAAATGCAGTATCATTACCATGTTTCAGATGGTGAAAAGTAGCTTCAGGTCCCATGGAAGTATAGTGGACGTTTTTCAGGCAATGCATTCTTCACACAAACACATGCAATTATAGAGACATTCTACCTTTAAAACTTTCTCAAATCAAGCTTGGCAATATAACGATATCTGAGGAGAAAGATCAGGACCCATACTGAAAAAAAAAAAAGCAGCCTTCAGCTTGATTTGTGCATGTTTAGTCTACAATTCCAATTCTCAAATCTTCACATATCACCTATAAGAGAACAGAACACATCTAGTAAAGATCAGTCTTAAGGACAGAAGACACATTACAATTTTTACAGCCTTTCTGGTTTAAAACAAAAAAATGCTGCTGCCATCTTCCATTTCAGGAATTGTAATTCGCCCTGGCTCTGTTATAAAAAGGTATCTCTTCCACTTACCCAAGGGGAGAGTCTTGCTCCTCCCTCCACCCCAACTCCTCATCACCATAGCCCAGCTCTAAAACTCAAGTCAATTGAACAGGGAGGTTATTCACTTTCCTAGCTTGTCAACATACAGCTTTGATACATTTATTTTCCTGCCACTTAAGCTAAATTAGTTCATCACATACCCTTAATATGAATGTGAGACAGAATGAAGTAAACAGAGCAGAAAAGGAAATCAGAAAGGACCTCTCTCCTTGTAACAGCAAGCTATTTAGTTGGTCCAAGCCATTCTGCAAAGTCTCACTGAGACCGGTAACTGAAGGGAGACATAGTGGAGAACAACCTCTTGTCAAGCTGCCAACACAATTTGATTCAACCAGCAGCCAACACCAAGAACTCCATTCACTCCAGGTCAACTTGATGAGATATTGCCAGCTGATTCCCTGGCTAGATTTCAGTACATTCTTATTTATTTCAGTGTTTTTGTCAAGATACTTTGACCCAAAATAAAAACCAAAACACCACCACAACCAAAATGACCACACAACAAAAAACAGCAATAACAAAAAAAACCCCAAAAAGCAAACAAAACCCCCAAACACCCACCTAGCCATTGCCACAATATATGGCTTGATTCGAGGTACCAAAGGTTCTTGAGCAAGAGTTCACAGTTCTACTGAACACTTGGGATGCTGATGTGAAAAATACCTCTTACACATTGTGGCAACAACTGAAAAAATATTCCACAAATTCAGAACACCATTCTTAACCTGCTGATGTATACTTCAAAGTACAGTTGGTATTGCTAACAGTAGTTGTGTGTCTCTGCTTGTCTAGACAGGAGAAGTCTGCTTTTATGGGGCAGCTAAATAATCAGCTCAACCTGTTGTGTCCTATCTGTTGCCATCATAATGTAAGACCAACTCCTTGGACTTCTGATTGAGCTCATCAAAACCTGCCAGCACAGATACCGCCTCTGCCTCAGACATCCTCTGAACCACAGGGGATAAGAAGCCAGCTAGCCATCACTACACGCTTGCTGGGCTCCTCTCTGCACAACTACTACTGCCTGATCTCAGAGAAAGCTTAGCAGGCCAGGCAGAAAACTGGGACAACCACTCCTGAATCAAGAAATGATGGAGAAAAAAAAAAAAAAAAAAAAAGACAGTCTTTTGCATGTGATGAAGTTGTTGCAATGGTCTTTCTCCATGCCAGTTACACCCTGGCACAGGAGTGGAATTCCCAAAGTGTAGCGGCCCAGCTCTGGCAGGAATACACCGGTGCCCAATTTATTAAGTCTGCATGGATTAAAAGCATTCTCACTGTAGTTAAATTATCCTACAACTCCTCTGGCATACCTCCAGAATCTAGCACTAATTACTGGCAACAGGTTACTGGACTACATTCACATACTCATGGGGGAAGGAGTTACTGCTATCTAATCAAACTTCCCTAGTACAGGTAAAGACTCTCCTCCAAGCATTGCTTAGAGCCAAAGAAGAATCCAGTCTAGAGGTAGTTCGTAAAAGAAAAATGTGAATTTTCTAGTTAAATGGGCACTGCAGGTAATTAAACTCACTATTAACAGGCATTTAGACCTGCAATGTCCATGATTCATTTTTGTTTGCTATCAAGTCTGAAAGCTGAAGCTAATTTAAAGTTATTTACTGTCAAATTTCTTTTCCAATTTGGCATTTGAAGATTATTAATAAACTAAAATTTCTGAACAAAGAGGGGCCTCTAGTTTTTGCTTTAAAAACTAATCCATTTTGACATGTTCATGCTCCTTTTTAAAATCACTTGAACTTTACAAATTTTCTCCCTAACACCAGACCTAAACGAAGCCACACCAATAAACACATTATTAACCAAACTCATTCTACAGTAACATCCCCCGGTCCCGCCAGGGACTTCCTCCAAGTGATTTATTCAATATTGCCACTGGGGGGCTGTCCACTTCATGTGGGTATCGTGCTTTAGCTCTTTATAATTGTACTGTATGAATGCCTCTACATAAAAACCATCTGTCTGATTACAGCTAAATCTGACAAAGGGACAGAGGTCTCTGAGACAAGTTCCTGAATGTTTTATGAAAAATGTGCAGCTACGAAGAGAAAGAGATCAGGGTGAGTGGAGCAGAAAGAACCTACAATACATACAGCATCAACTCCCACACTAGGCAGGACATAGACTGAGCAGAAGAGGCAGGTTTAAAGATTTGAAAGGAGTCACAAGGCACCTATACTGCAAAAACACTCAGGGAAAAAAAAGACTCATTAGTTCTGACCTTCATATCAACTTTTGATAGCTGAAGTGCTAGAAACAGCAGCTTGATACAATACAGTAGGTCCAGTTCAGCAAAGCCTGGGAACTAGATTTACCTATAGCTGCTTACACCCATTTACTCTAAAAGGAATCAATCTGAGTTATAACAGTAGGTGATAAGCTGAAGCTTGTTTCTAATTGTCTCTTGCTACTGTTTTAAGCTCCATAGATTGTCTCCTTCCTGTCCCGTACTTTTTAACCTATGGCTCTCTTTTTGCTAATGTGCGGCAGCTTTTTGACTGAGGTCAGACTAATTATTCGCTTCGGAAAATTTTTGTCATCGTGCTTCCAAGGAGAGCAAACTGCTTGCTGGAGGCACTGCAATTCGGCCTTTTATTGTCATCATTCCTCAGCAGCACAGCTGGCCTTACAAGACCTAACTATATCAAAGATGAACTACGCTCAAACCAGTTCAACTGAAACAATTGTAACTACTCTTGTGAAAGGTTGAAATGAAACAGGTATAGTGCCAGCACTGGAAACATACTCCATGAATCTTCACACTCAGATTTTTTTTAATGCACACTTTTCAATTTGGAGGTCTTTTAGCTTTCTTCCAGCTTTCTGCCAGACCTCAGCTTTGATTCTTAAGAAAAGCTTTTGGTTTTATAGATATTACATAAAAGCTGAAGTACTTACCACATTTCTCCCCTCCAGCATGAATACTGCGCTGCAGGTATCAGCAAGACACAATCCACAGACTGACAAGACTTCTCTTGAAAACGCCTTTTGGTTCCTCCTTGAGCTAGAGTTTAAACCCTCTCAACATTTACTACATCAATGTTCAGTTTTGTGTTACGGAAGAGGGAGAAGACTTATATTTTAATATTGAAGAGACAGTTAAAAAGGCAGTTCTGGAAATATTTATAAGCTTCTTGTGGAGACAAATGTCCCTATACATTGTTTGGTTTAGTTGCGGGTTGGTTTTTTAGTTGTTCAGTTTTGGAGATGGTTGGTCAGTCATATTCCATTCTCATGTGCTTCTTGTAAGATAAAGGCATCACAAAAGCTTGCACCTGCTGGTGACATCAGAACTACAACCTGACAATTTTCCAGAAAACTTAAAAGTTACACTCCTACAGGGAAGAGGCAGATTTATTTTTTTCAAAGTAGGCATTAACAGGAATATTTTTAAGGAAATTTAGGGTGAAACATCTGCTCTGCAAAGTAGAAGTTCAGATTATATTTCCCCAGCTGAAACCTCTGTCATTTCTGGAACATTCATTCTAAAATTAAAAAAAGTTATTGCTTCTACTGAAGCTCAATGTAAGTTATAAAAAGAATTGCATATTTCTTAAAAAAACATTCCAAATATACATTTTAAAAACAAAATGCACTCTAAAACAAATGTCTAGTAAAAGACACCGTTTTAAGCAACCTGTAGTAACAGCTTTACAAAATAAAATTGAGGAATGTAGCGTATTATTTATAACATGACAATGCTAAAATCCTAAATAATTCACTTAACATTCTTAATAAGCAGTGTTTTAAATATACATATTTCTTTACAAAACAGTTCAGCAATTCCTTCTGCCACTCACAGTATATAAATATTTGAATAAGAGGTCATAATGGGAGATGCCAGGGTTTATATTTACTCTCAGATGCTTCAGGTTTAAGTGTTTTACTATAAGGCACAATACTGCTAATCTAAAAGAAAGGAATAAAAGCTAATGGCAAACCCAGCCAGAACTCCTAATGTGCAATATCTAAGAGAAAAATTCCAGCATCACTATGCAAAGGAAAAGAAGAAAAACCCAAACAAAATCAAACTTTGTATATCCTAAGAAACAGTTTCAATTTGTACATAACGAAGTGGGACAGGATTGGAGAATGAGTAAGAAGGAATTAAGTAAATTCTTATAAATAGACTAATAAATACGTTCTAGCCATAATTAGCCCTTTACCTCCATTCTACCAAGTTTAAGATTGAAAGAGGTAACCAGTGTGCATATACCTAAATAATTCTACATGCTCAGCACGTGAAGACCACCTAGCACAACCTATTACTGCCAAATTCAGTATAAAAAGCTAGCAAGATGGAGAAAGTCTCATTTTCTCTCAGCATCCACTCTGAGTAGAACACTTTACAAGATCAGATTAGTATTAATTACATGTAAGGAAAGTTGCAACTAGCCATTTTTTCATCACAAAAACCGATATGCAACGTATCTGTGAAGTTATTTGATTCCTTCAAGGTTAGATTATGTTTTTTTCTAAGAATATCCATCTCCAATTACAACATATCAGAACTTTCAGAATATTTTAATAGTTGTAGTCTTGTAAGTGTTCTCCATGTGTACATACTGAATGTAAATAGTGCATCCAAAATATTTATCAATTAAGACATTCTACATTGTTTTCACTGCCTAGTCTTCATCTTCTTACAGCCCTCTAGAACACAATGACATTGTAACAATGCTTACAGAAAAAGGGTTATTGCATCATTTTTTAGGATGAGACATCCAGAGGAGATTTTATAAAATCCTCCTGTGTACAAAATTCTTAAGTTATTAGCCCTTTTGGAACACCAGCTAGAAAAGTTTGAAAGGTAAAATAATTTACATTGTTATTTTTTCCGTTAACTAGACAAAAGTCCATACTAATTAAATAAAAAATAATAGTTCTTCAACAGTCTATTCAAGATATCTTCCATGAAGCAGTTCAGTGGGAATTTCCATTAGATAGATGTTCTCCGTGCCGGTTATTACTGACATCCACATCTAGAAGCCAGGAATTAAAAGAGAAATTGTTTGTTGATTTACCATTTTAACACCTTTTACCTGTTACATGAATCCAAACTCTGTTAACAGATTTCATATTCATGTATACCTAAGGTTCTCAAGATTCTCTGGATAAGTAATCCTCCTAAGACACTGTTTACATCTTTTCTGCCCCTCTCAAGACCACTTTTCTCCAGCTTGATAGAATTCTCTCAAAATCTACCTGCTTGTATTTTTTTTTTGAACATCAGTAGTAAGTGACACCACTCAAGTCTGGTGCACACTGCAATACCAACACTACTAACATCACTTAGAGAACGGCTTCTTCTAATGCAATGAATGGTGTTAAGGATTGTCACGTGATAAACTAAATTACTACTTACCAAGTAATGCTGTGGTTTCACCTGCGTCCTCTTTTAAACTGGTACACTGCAGTACAGATTCATTAGTGGAGGAAGCTGACAATTCGCTTATTTCATTTCTGTCATCATCTTGTAAAGCAATACTCAGACTTCCGACTGAAACACTGCCACTTATTGATTCAGCTATTGGAACTTCAAGTACATCTTCAGGGTCCCCCTTTAAAATTAAATATATTTAACTGACATTTTTTTCTACCATTAGGCACCAACATTCCTCCATGTTACCAGTTTGTAACCTCAGCTTATTGGAAAAAAAGACCACTTTCTTGCCTATTATCTATACACTCAAGGGTACAATGTTGAGCAGTGTCTACTTTCAGTGTTATTGTCTGACTGCAAAGAAACAAAGCCAAGCAAAATAAAGGACACTTTTTCAAAGCCACCCCAAAGCCAAGAGCAGCAACAGGAGGAGTCAACCCAGCCAGCCTTTCGGAAGGAATACTTCAACACCGTAGCAACAGTATTGCTGCAGTGTGGCTAGAAGCAGGCTCAGCACATACAAAGTCACCACTGAGCAAACCTATCGATTGTTTATGAGTTTGCGGAAGCCTCTGTTTGTCATGATAGTAGTTGGGTAAGCTTAGACTTTTTTTACTGGGGTGACCAAATATTTGACATCAGAACAAGCTTCCCTCCTCCTCAACCTCCGGCCTAACTTTAAGTCTGTTCCAAAAATGCCAATATGCTGGCTTGTCACCTTGCAAGAACAAAACATCTGCAGCACAGGCACAGGAATGTATTTCACCTATTGTATAGCATGAGCTATTTCTGATCCATTCTGAAAGTTAATTAGAAGTCCTACATGCACAATTCTGTTCCTAAAATTAAACAGACTACCTTCACTAAGCCATTGCCATTGATATACTGACATAATTCACATGTAAGCAAGTATACTGCAGTACAAATAGCTATTCTGTGGGCTTCATAATGATTGTTTTTCTCCTCCTCAAACAATTAGCAAAGGCCCATCTTAAGATTTAAGAAATTCTAGGCTGTTTCTTTCTTTAGCACCAAAGCAGCATATTTTAAAGTGTACTCAATTTTAATAAGCTATAGAACTGCTACAATTGAACACAAGTTAGTATCACATGTGTCTTAATCTCTGCATGTGTGGGCAGGGGTCATTAATGATTTTCGTTTCCAAAATTTGGGCAGTTAAATAAGCACCAAAATGACAAGATTCATCAATGCTTTACTAGATCAGTCAGACGTGCTGAACTGCAGTTCTTTTTCTTGTAAGTAATAGCATAATGCAGAACTAGACGACTGAAGTCCGTTCTTTACAAAACAAAACCCAGGTAATAGGACTTAGTGCCTCCTTTCTACTTTGAACCTTTAAGAATTTTGAAGGATCTGAATTGAGCCTTCAGCCTCTTCGCAGAAGGTTCAGTAGATTTCCATAAAAAGGCTGCACATTCTTGTCTGCAGTTATGTCAGTCAGCGAGCGCTCTGCTGAAAGAGACTGCCTTGCTTTTCAGACTTTTTTCCTCACATCAGTAAAAAATTTACACAATCACTCTACAAACTAGATTGGGCAACCTGGATCAGACTGAAAACCAAGCTAAAAAAAATAATGAATTATTTCCCACATTACTAGCTTCAGTGGGACTTGAATGACTGATGCGTAAGTAGGACACATTTTCCCCCTTCCACTAGAAAAAAAACCTGAGCTTCTGTATTTAATATAATCCCACTGAACCTGTTTTCCAACATTCATTTTGCCTAACAAGCAGAGGAGGTATTATTACTCATCCTGCTTAAACTTGGTATTGGTATCCTCTGCAACAGCATGAATTCAGGGAATAAAAGTGTCCTGAAGGTTCTAGTATTTCAGTTTTCAGCCTGTGTACAAAAGGATATATCCCTCTACATATAACACAAGTTACATCAACTCCAAGAATTGAAAGTGACCAAAAAAAAAAGCTGCTAACATAACAATATTAAAATTATAATAGCTATTTCACATGACAAAAAGATTGCAACTCTTGGGTAAAGTCTGACAATATACAGAAGTGCCACAATCTGGTATACATACTACATAGCAAGAGTATTGACACCTTTGACAAAACAAATTAATAAAAGTCTTCCATAGACCTGCTAAGTGTCTGCAACAAAATAAGAGAAAAGCTAGTGAAAACGCAGACCTAGTCTACAAAAGGAAGGTCCCTGAAAACAAGGAACACCCTGTTTTCTGGAGATCTCTGTAGATCAGCAGAAGAGAAAATAGGTACATTCACACCTATGGCATTTTAGTGGAACTCAAGACTATTTATCAATAGTGACCAAGTAACCTACCGCATGTGTCTTCATCTCTCTTTTCTGGTGCTGTCAGAAAGAAATGAGAGCACATCATTTTCTCTACTTAACCAATTTCTGGTGACTGTCTTTAGGAAGGTTCTAAGTACTGGTTCATTTAAAGGATAAAACACTGGGCATATGTGAAAGTACACAAACACTCAAGATAGAAAAACTGTAATATCTTCCCTTGAATCACAGTTCTCCACAAGATCAAATATATGCTAGTTCTATTGAATTAAGTTGTATTTTTGCAGCTTTGGCAAATTGCCTCACCTCTGCTTCAACTTCCTTACTGTCATCAACTGGAGATAGAAAATATTTGTTATCACAGAAGAGTACACAGAGGATTCATAAGCTGCTCAATACACTGTTTAAGCTCTTACCCATAAAATTCCCTTATTTATCTGGTTCTCACTCAATTACTCTTGCATCTTTGCTCAGCTTCTTCAGTCTTGTCAAGTAACAACTGTTCTCATTCTGAACAGTTACATGAAGACATCTCCTGCACTGTACCTCTACCTTGAAGATTAAAGTAAGTGTGCAACATACCCAGTATCCCAAAGCTTTGATAACATCTAGTTTACACATTGGACAAGTTCGGTGGTCCAAAAGCCAAGGGTCAATGCACGTTCTGTGGAAGATGTGCCTAAAGAAAAGAAATCCCCTTTAGAACTTACCATGAAAGCCACACAATATTCCTTCAAACAACGCAGAAGTTACTACATTAAAAAATAAATCCATTCCTTTATAACCTTGTCAATTAGGTACTGCTTAAATTACTACGACAGACATAGTTCTGGAAGCAACTTCTTTCATTCTATCTTTCTGAAATAAGAGATATGACTAATCACAAGGACACAATAGAGTTACCAGTTCAACAGTGTATAGTTCTAACTTAAGAAAGCTCTACTTCACTTCTAGACTTCTCCCAATCACTCCTTTTTCCTGCATAGATATGAAGTGCTACATGGTCTCCCAGTGCCCTTCAACGTGTAACATACAAATGGCACAGTTTCAGCTCTGCCAGAGTTTCAGAAGAGTTCCGAGAAAGCTCATCACATATTTCTTAGGGAAAACATGCTAAAGAGAAAAGAATAATTATGGCAACTTACTTGCAGGGCAGAATTCGCACAGTGTCTTTCAATTTATAGTTCTCAATGCACACAGCACAGTTTTCCACATCAACATCTAAACCCTAAATAAGACAACACATTTAAAAGCATTACATCCATATTTCATTACAGAACAAGCTTTGTGTAATAGCTAGTGTCACAGAAGGTAAACTGTATAAAATAGTTTAGCAAATAAAAACATCTCCCTCATTTAATTCAAGACTCCATCAAGAAGTGATTTGATCAAGTGATACCAAATACTAAAAGTAGCCAAATCGGGATTTTTCTAATTTAAATAGCTATACATTGTATCTTAAGTAATTTGTTAAGTCTCAATCATTGTCTTTGCTCATGAAACCACAGTAAAATTTCAGTTTAAAATAACTATAAAATGAAGAAAATTTAAAAGAGGTCAGCACAGATAAAAGTGCACAACTTAACTATTAACTGATGGTCTCAAAGACTTCCAAGTGCTTAAGTAGGACAAGATTCCTGGGGTTGAATACTGCAAACCCCTGCTTCCCCCCTTTTTTCTTTGTTTCTAATACGTCCTAGCAGATATCCTTTGGTAGGTAGAAAAGGAGAACTGAAGTATGCTATTTGGAATGGTTTTTAGAACTTCTTTCCAAGCTCACACCAGAGAGCAAGTCGAAAGGCAGTATTTCCTAAGGGTTAAATATCTCTCCTAACGGGTCTTACTGTTGCCTTGAAGCCATGCTTTTAGTTGCAGTGCAAACATGACAGGTATCTCCAGACACAAGATAAATAATTCAATGTTAATTGGGCTGTATAAAACGTAAGTATTAGAAGAATAGACAGTGGGCCAACTTCTTCCCTTTCATCCCCCACAAAATAAGTATTTTGCGTTTATTGCTTACTGAAGCACTTCAATTTCATTACCACAAATGCTCAAATGAATTAGTACTGCAAGCAAACTTCCGAGTTCAAGGAAAGTTTTTTTTCCTCCTTTGCATGCTATCAATTTACATAATTAATGCCTTAAATTCTCAAGTAAATCAAATGAAGACTTTTTTTTTACATAAGCTAAGACAAGTATTTATTCTATAACAAATATTTTTTATTCTGTACAAGAGGCAAAGTCCAAACATACCACATGTAGCACATACTCAAATGAGCATCCATTTTACAATAATCCCATAAGCTTCTCAGGAAAGATCTACATGATAGCAAATACACTTTCAAAATATTGACCTATTTTGAGTTAAATGCCTCAATCCCAAGTGAAGTGATAATGAAAGGCTGTACTGTGTCACAATAAAAAAAAAATACTCTTTTAATCCTAACAGCTGAAAGGAAATATTTAAAGAAAAAAATGCACAGAGTAGAAAGGATTGTGTTTTGAGATAAATTTACATTAATTCATGAAAGTATCTCTCCATCATTAAGTTATATAAATTTCCTGACAGTTGGCTGATTCAAATAAAATTAGAAGACATGAGTTACCAAGCAGAAAACCTCTATTTTAATAGAGAGATTTAATCTAATCTCATTCTACTTTGCTTAACTGACACGGTAATCTTAGTTACAACCTGCATACTACATAACAACTTACTTAAATTTCTCCCCTTTATTAATTTATTTTAGTTAAGGGTATATTGATGGGAACGAGCTACCTGCTACACTGCAAAAAACTCATAATACATATCCTTTTTAGAGGTTTACTGAACTTCAACTTAAAAGCAGTTAACAGCTTCCTTGTGGTTCTCACCATGGGTTTCATCATGACCCTTTTACATCCATTTCTTCCTATGCTGATGTTATGCTTTGATACTGCTTTACACAGGTTTTGCTTCAGCTCCATCTTTTTTGATCTCTGATCTCACCATTGTATGAACAGAAGCATGAACATCCCTCTGCTCACAACTTGAAATAGATTACTTTTTGATGGAGTTTAGAATATTATTAAAAGTAACAAATACTTGTAAAATGCTACTTAAACACGCTGAATGCATAAGAGGAAAAGAGTCAAGTTCAAAGACAGTTGGATTTTTTTATACTTCAAAATTGATTTACTAAATGAAGGACACATTCTCTGCAGCATGTGACCTGAGCTGAACAGCTTCTGTTGAACCACATCTTTTAAAGTTCTTACACATAAACATCCTTTCTCACCTTAATTTTAATTCACGGATTAAAATACTAATCCTTGTTTTTAATCTCTGAGCAAATAGTCCTTAGGTAAAAACTAATCAAATAAGGATGGGAAAAAATGTCTATGTACCAGCAGAAGCCTAGTCATAAACTAATGTAGCATCTAGGATCAGACCTGCCTGACACTCCCATTAAAATAATATTTCTTTCACAACCTTGGCTTTTTCTACTTCAGTTATTCTAATATAGCTATGAGTTTATGCTGTATGCTGTCAAAGCTAACTTTCTGAAAGCTTTATATTAATGTTTAGAATTGTTTTATTTTAATACATAGAAATGTACTTCTAAAAAATTTATGCTTCAAGTAAGACAATACATTAAGGAGCTGTATAGAAGGTTAAAAGATGAAACAAGTGTTTCATTTTTCAAAGCTTTAGGTTTCTAAGGCCTTCTGATCAATAAAAAGATGGATGTTCTTTTAAGAAAACAAAACATTACATCAGCTGTAAGAACTGTGCAATCAATAGGTCCTAGGAAGTATTTTGCAATCAACTTGTTGATGTTTTCAAGTGCTGATAAGGTCTTAGTGTTTCCTCATCTTTAACAGTATCAGCCCTGTAGTCTCCTGCAACATTCTGTATAACCAGATATTATTTGCAACAAAACAGACTTAACATTTCATAAGTAGTTCAGATCTGACTCTTCAATTTTAAGCTTGGCCTTCTAAGCAAAGTTGCTTAAATGAGCCTAAAATTTTAAGAGTCACACTGCAATTACATCGTGAGAATTTTTGTTTAAATTCTATAAAGACAGTGCAACAGTTTTTAAACCATGCAGCAATAACCAGAGCCACCAAATTACCTTTTCTCCACGTTTCACAGTATGCAGCTGAAGCTGGCTGATTGCTTTCTTGGTTTCTTTCCTATGTCCCTGGAATAAAGACTTTAAATATCAGTACACAAGTTAGTTTTAAGAATTATATTTCAAAGCTTTTTAATATTTTCCACGTGGATTACCAAATCTTCTGAATGAATTTAAAGATTAATCTCTGGCTAGTTATTTGTTTACAAAATACTTGCAGAGAGCAGATGTTGAAGAACTGCAAGTTTTGCATTCTCAGGGCACAGCAGCTAACATTATCGATAAGCATAGTGCTCTTGAACTCAACCAGCGCAGAACTATGCAGACCACATTGGCATACATAGCCTCATAATGTGACTTTCTGCATTAAGGGCTTTCCTGTGCAGGAAAATTGACACTAATTTAGAAGCATCAGAGCCGAAACAACAGCCGTACAACCAGACCTTCTAGTTAGGCAAGCCCATAAGCAAGCACATGCTAGGTTTTGCACAAGCTTGAGAGAAGGTGGAATCCTGCTGGGCAGCCTACAGCTGGCCACCAGGTCAAAAGGCTGCTTGTAGCTTGTAATGCTTCCCCTCAGCTAAACACTGTCTCACACATTATACAAAGCTTTGCACTGAAAGGACACATTATGCAAAGGAGATGACAAGAAAGGCTTAACAGACATGAGACACCATACTGGACTTCTATACAGTAACAGTCCTAATTATGCTTAGAGGGAAGCAAGAAAAGAAAGCAGCACTGTATTCCAAGACAAAGTGCTAGCTACTGCTAGAAATCAAGGAACTAAACACTCCCAATTAACAGATGTTGATCGGTCTAGCAGCAACCCTCACTGATGAAATACCATAAAGGAATAAAAAAACCATAATTGCACTTTTTCTCTGTAATGATAATTACAATGACTTATATAATTTTACAAACTTATAGTACTGAAAACTGTTTTGTTTTGGTTTTTTTTATTTATTTTTTACAGTGTTAAAAAGAATTAGTCTGAAAGTCCTCTTAGGAATGGACAGACAACCAGAAGCAGTTTATTCCACCTTCCGTATCAGCTCAGGGTTTTCTGCACAGTCTTGTTTCATCTTCAGTAGCAAGGAGGTCTTCCTTGAAGAATAAGTCTTCTAGAAGAATAAATCCTCCTAGAATCAATCTTAAGATACCCATCTTCACCTTCACTTAGCAGCTACACTGGTTTTAAACTAACACTACACAGGTTTTAAACTAAGAGAGGGGAGATTTAGGTTAGATATTAGGTGGAAATTTTTCACTGTGAGGGTGGTGAGGCACTGCAACAGGTTGCCCAGAGAAGCTGTGGATGCCCCATCCCTGGAGGTGTTCAAGGCCAGGCTGGATGGGGCCCTGGGCAGCCTGCTCTAGTGGTTGGCAACCCTGCCCACAGCAGGGGGTTTAAACTAGATGATCTCCAACGTCCTGTTCAACCCAGGCCATTCTATGATTCTGTGATACACAGTAACTTGCTTTGAAGTATGGCATACTTAACACCAAAGTTTTAATTACACTGGAGTCAAGAAGCCAATTTAAATAACATTTGAGTTAGAAAAGTGGCTTTTTGTTTCCCAAATTATTTTAAGACTTCTAGTGATATATCTTGACCAAGATATTCACAACATCTTCAATCTTTGCATAGTTGTATGATTTTTTGTTTTCAATGGCTGTTTTAAAAGGAGAATTGAGGAAAGTGGCATAACCTCCTAATGCTACACAATTTAATTCAAGAAGCATTTAGATGACAAGCCCAAGGGCAAAATCTATTATGAGTTTGTGGTACATATTTCTGGGAAACATCACATTCAACCTAAAAAATGCTCCTAAAACTGCTCATAAAGCATTTGAACTTCCCTTAGCATGAACTATCCTAAAGCCAACATAATGGGAAGAAGCAACTTTCTTCATCAAACAACTGTTACAACACAAAAACACATCCCTTTTTCTAGAAATACTTCCCAAAAATTGTTTTCTTTAAAGTATTCTCAGAAGTTCTAAGATTTAAAGCTTAGTAAAAAAGACTATCTAGGGAACCAACATTTCAAGTAGACTGCAAATTTAACTAATACATAAGTCCCCTGTGTTATCCTGTTACTGAAAATAGAGTTTAAGTATTTTCCTACAAGAGTCCCCCAAGTCCTCATCAGAGCTCAAACTCCTGAAGACAAACAGAAACTTCCTTCCCTCCTCCCCCAAAGCTGGAATCTAACATGTTCAAACAGAAGGCAGGGGAAGTCCACATGACAAGCAGTCATTTGAAACTATTTTTTTTTTTTTTTGTTCTGAACTGAGGATAAAAAAAAAACAGCAGAGAACTGCTTGCGAAGAAAAACAAGAGCAACTTTCTTTTTCACTGTTAGTAGAGAACTGTGGTAGAGCTGCTGATGACCATGGAAGGAACCCAACCCATTTGCAAGAGTTGAAAAGCACAGGGAAGTGCCACCCTAAGATATTTTAAAAACTGAGATGGACTAGGTCCTCAACAACTCCATGTAAGTTGCCTTCTTGAGTGCAGGGGTTTGAACCAGGTAGCCTCCAAAGGTCCCTTCCAAACTAAATTATTCTGTGATGAAGTACTTCCCTCAGGGGAAGAAAGTAAAGCTGACTTTTCTTTTAAACCATCAAAGAAGAACAGGGATTTGGAAGGGGCAAATTAAGGAGCAAAGTTATTCCTTCCTGATCTTTCCAGTACTCCCACCATTCTCAGATCTTCAGAGATAGTCCAAAAGAGCTGAATCTCACCACACATGCTCCCCCTAGTCTGCTGCCATTCAGTACCCTGCAGTGGAGTTGTAGAATTAACAAGTATCAAAAGCAGTTTTCATAAAGCTTTAGAACCAAATTTTTAGCCCTAAAGAACTGGGTCTTAAGAAAAAAAGTTATTATGGTCCCTTCTCCATAAGAAAAAAAAGTCTGGTTAGGGAAATTAGTACTTTCAGAATGAAAATTACTGAAGAATGAAAATAATTGTTAATGTCAAAAGGAAGGAAGTTAAGTTAGGTGACAAATCACACAAGAAGCTGCCTTTACTCAGTTGTTGACAAGTGGCTAAATATATTTCCCACAACTTCATATGGGTATCTAATAATTACACCTAGCCAAACTTGTGGTGCCAATTAACACACTGATTATTAGCCTCACTAACCATTACTGAGTAGCTTTCTCAGAGAGTAAAGCAGCAAGAAGGCAGAGATCTTCAAGAATGCTTCAATAAACAAGCAAAGTTCGGCAACTGATTTCACATGAGAAGACAGTAAATATTCTAAATCATCATCATCACCACCAATTACCTGGTTTCCAAACTGTGATCCTGTATACAGGAAACGTTGTATATAGTAAAATATGAGCCAAGCGAGCGATATAATCATCATGGTGATGAAGGCGATGGCTACAAACACAACTGACTGACCGCTAATGTATTCCTGTACATGTCGTGTGCCAACAACAATAGTCATTTTTACTGGAATCCCTCTTCGGACTGGCTCCAATATTTCTATTCCTTTTGGATAGCCAACCATTATCACCACTGTATTTCCTGTTCCTGTTGGAGATGGGAAAGAGAAAAAAAAACAAGCCAGTCATCACAGTAAAAATTCAGGCATTCTGCGTTGATGGTAATTTGAGCCTCTTCAGTTAAGATCAGTGAGCAAAATTATAGGAAAACCTGAGTTTTTTTCAGGCATGTAGACTTGATATACTAGTAAAGAACCCTTTATTTACTTTATGAAGCTCTCAAACACAAGGTAAACTTCAACAGATGTGTCTTTACTGTTGAAGGTCCTATACTCCTCATTCCACATGGTGAGGTGGGATGTGGATGACATGCCAAAAAATGAGACAAGTTATACACATCTCACCTCAAAGTTGCTGAAGTTCTAACATGAAACTCAGGAACAGCTGTTTTTTTATTTGTCAATGTGGGAATTTTAGCTGCAGCTGGAGACAATATGTGAATACTATGAAGAGAGACACATTCAATTAAGTTTGAATCCATAGCACAATTACACTGGATATGTGAACAAAGAGGAAACAAATCTAATTATTAAATTAGATTAAACATTCAATTACTTAATGATTCTTCAATACTAAATATTCAAAATGTAATGAAACTTCAGAACAAAGACTTGTCAAGAAATACTTTGGGACTCTTTTGGGAGCATGGAATCAAATGATTCTCCTATTATAACTCAAAAGTAATCCATACGAAAAAGCACCTAATTAAAAAAAAAAAAATCTATAAGCACCCTACTACCACCAAAAGCAGTAAGATACTGTCAAGACCAACTAGCAGAAACCAAAGATTCTCCGTGCCTAGAGTTTTACTCCATTTTGCCTGGAAGCATCTCCAGCACTGTCTCAGAAATATCTAACCCAAGTATTACAAAATAAATTACAAACAAATGTACTTGTTAAAAATGTCACCTTGTCACTATTCTATGCTATTTTTATTTGAATAGTTCTTTCTCTGTGCATACCAACACTACTATACACCCTTAATAAGTCATGGCTTTATAGCTTACCTCACACTCCTATCTCTGAGAAAAAGTGAAACTAAGCTTGATCCAGAGAGAAAGTCGAGGAAGAAGAGAGAAGAGGGGTTTTCCTCGCCAGAAAGCTAAAACTGTAATGTCACAGCTACCTTTTTAGATTCACAAGATAACCTACCCAAAATAAGACCTCCCACTGAAGACTTAAAGCCTTTTTCCCTCCCTTAGATTCACTACTGAGAAGCTATGTCAAAAGAAATGGTTTCCTGATTAATAACAACACATCAAGTGGGGATTTTCAAAACTCAAAGCAGCATTCTAGACTCATCCAGCTCTCCGCCTACTAAGAGTTATTTGCCCAAAATATTTAAAACAAACTCCTTTAGTTGAGACAGTTCTGCCTGTGACACCTCATCAACCTGGCTACTCCGCTACCATGCCAAGGGAAATTTGCAGAAATTTCAGTTCTGTACACAGCAGCTCCTCCTTCTGTAAGGTGCAGATGGTCTGCTGTGGATGAAACACTAAAGGTCCCAGTTATTAGTTGAATAATCCTCCTATCTCAAAGCCAGTTATCCTTTTTCAGCTTCAACTTACACAGCCATCCCACTTCTGGTCACCTACTGTAAGAACCATTATACCAATCTGCCAGATCCAGACCCAGCAAAAGAGCAGATTTTCTAAATAGGGCTATGTTTCTGGAAGTTTTGAGGATGGTGTGGAAAAACAAAGAAAGGTGCTACTGGGGAAAGACCCTCCTGGTGCCTCCCCTCGGGCACCCCACTGGGCTTGCCAGTAGCAGCCACCCAGCTCCCAGCATGCGTTGCCTTGCCTTGCCTGGTGGGTGCATGGGGAGAGACAAAGCAGCAAAGCTGAAGACAAACAGGACAAATCCAAAAACAACTCTGCTCTGCCAATTAGCTCTACTCACCAACAACGTACCAATCCATACAATACCACAAGTCCAAGCATACTAAGAATTGGTTAATTAATATTATTCTCCTCTCTGAACCAGCATGAAAGCACTACCAGAGAGACCCATGAATTTTGTAGAGAGGCAAGTGTGTGAAACACTCCTTGCTTTCTGACCCAGCACAACTCCACAGGAAGTTAACAGAAGAATGTACAAAGGCAAAAATTTCTCACATTGCTCAGAACTGTTATCCACATGCCTAAATCAGGAGCGTAGGTCCTATGTCCTTAATCAAATGTAAGAGTTACAAATAACAGGAGGGGTGCCTAAGGATGGGTAATGAACAGTACAGGAGTGTTTTAAAGATTTATGTGGCTTGGATTCAGGCTTGGGGAAGAAAATAAAATTTCAAGATTAGAGGCAGCCTGGATTTTTCAATCAATAAAGATTTCAATCCCAAAATCTTGAGTTAGTTTAATCCTGCTACCTGGCTCTCTGCATGATTTCTAACAAAGGACTATTTAAAACCCCACAACAATCAGTAATGCCTTTCTCTGTTTTGTCACTAGCATGCCCAACTATGAGCCAGTTATTTCGTTTAAATGGAAGTCAGGATACTTTTGTGCAGTGGCTGCTAGACACCGTGACACCTTCTTGTTTTAGAACACAAGTATGCCATACATTTTTAAATAAATGCCCATTAAAAGCATTTTAACACTTTTAAAGGCTTGGTGATGAACCTCCCATTAAAAATAAATGCAACTAAACATGAAGGCCTTGAAGGTCACAAGACAGAAGGAGGGGAAGAAAAAAAATAATTGTGATCCACTATTACAAAAGGAACAAGAGCAGTCTCAGAGAAGCAGTTGCCCTGAGCAGCCTGTAAGACTAAGGGCTTTAAATCATTCCTCACTAATTTTAGACTTCTGTTCTAAAACACATTATTCAAAGACTGAAATGCTGTTGAGTCATTCCAGCTTCAACTCCAACACAACTCAGAGACCTCAAATCACATTTATAAAAGAACTCAAGTGTCACATACATGTATCTACTGACATGTTTTGTTGGCTTTGCCCTTCTATAGCTTTCTAATTTTGCAATAAATAGTCACCTTTTTTTTTTTTGGTAGAGTAAACTTGTTTTCTTTTCTAGGTTTGATTGATTCTGCAGTGGAATCAGGTAGATTTGAAATCTGGTATGAGCTTATTTTTAACACTATCATCCAAATAAAGCAGCGAGAGCCAGCAGATCCTTAGGATACCTGGAAAGGAAGGCAAATTTGGAACTCTGAAGATGAAGGTATTTTTTCTGCCAGTGTGCCAAGGTCAGTTTTACTGCTAGTGTTGCTAGTCTTCTCTTGCAAAAGGAAACCAGCACTTTCCTGATAAGAAAAAGTAGTACGGATACAGATCATGATTCCAGGCATCCCAAACTATCACATTTATTCCCATTCATGCCTACAGATAACAAAGATAATTTTCTATCATCTGGAAACCAATTGTAGGCATACTCTAGCTTTTGTCCTCATCAGAAACACCAGAAAGCTCCCAGAGTTTGAGCACCTTGGTAAAACTGTTTGAGATCAGTGTTTAGATCTGTTTAAGCATACACGGGCACCCTACTAATATTGCCCCAATTAACACTAAATGTTCTCTAGAGCCCTGGTCCAAACAAATGTCTCTGATCTTTACCAAACATGTAACAGTACACTAACAATCTGATGACAAGTTTTGTCTCAACCATCTAACCCCAATGTCATCTCACCAAACCCCTGGTGTGCATTGTGTTTTCACCTGCCTCAAAAAGGATGTGTAACCAGAAGAGTCAAGAAGTCAAACCATCACCACTGGTACATATTCCTCTTTCCACATGGGTTTCCAAGATGTACACACTCTTACGTATAAAATAGATATAAGCATCCTGAAGTTACTCCTGCTTCTTCAGAACAACATAGCAGCCCAACATTATACACTCACTGTCTGAGTTAAGCAAGACACTGATTTAAGTTCTGTCCTTTCAGTAGTACAGTACCCAAAGCTATGGGTAGAAAGCCTCAGTAATACAGAGGTTATACACCACTTGAGAATCCTGAGCAGTGCTGAACACAACATAGCAAAGAGCTGAACTACATGCCAAAATAACCCTAACTCTGCTTCGGAGCTGGCAAGAGCTTATAAGAATCACAAGTACAAAGTCGTTCACATCTGTTTTGTTCAATAGACTTGCATAAGAAAAAAACGGCAGTGAAGGAAAGAACTAGTAGAGTATATTTTGGCAAAGCTAAATCAAAGACCATTTTCTTTACCTAGCCAAAGTCATACACTCAAACTAAGTTCCAAGCTTCCCTTAAATCCAAAAGCCATGCACCAAAGCTCTTCTCCAGACCTGTCTCAAACTACTGTAGCCTGTCCTCCTTCCTCCCTGTCCCCCGTGTGTCAAGCACAATCATACTTTATTCCATAGTCTTCAAGGTATCAAACTTATGTTCTGATCAGGATCATCAAGTCCTACCTTGAGAGGGGACTCAAAGATGGCTGGATGCCCAGCATGAAGTGTAACAGGAAAAACATAGAAGGAGAAGACCCTTTTTTCCTTCCACTGCAATATACCCCTACCTCCCCCTAGTTTCTCGACCAGCACTGAGCCTCTGACTCTCCTCAGTCTGCTCTCCACAATACTCCACACCTTGCCATTCTGGACTCCTCTCCAACCCACTCCCAGATAGTATTTACATTTAATATTTATTTTGTCTTCAGAAAGGAATTTGAAGCTTCTATTATATTAAGTTCCAAACCACCACCAAAAATGAACAGAGTTAAGACTGCCTGCAAAGTCCATATTCCTGTAAAACTGAAGTTTGAGTTTATACTATTCAGGTTCAATAGCTGAAGTACAACTCCTTAAGTCATTCAGGTAAAATGAGTATCTTCCACTGGAAAACACCTCCTCTCCTACACGTGATGTTGTTTCACTATCACTTCCCTTGAGGGAAGTAATCCAGCATTTTGAACAACATAATTTGGGCAGAGCATAAAGGCCTGAAAAACATGCCACACATCAATAGAGTCATACTTGAAGAACCTTCTTTTGGAGGGAGGGACAGGGTTGCAAGGCTTCAAAGTCAAGCTTCAGGCTCTGCTGTTCCAAAATTTTAACTGAAATCCCTACTCACTGCACCCACGAAGCTCACAAGGTACCCACAAAAAATAACTGAACTGCAGAGTATTTGGAATATTTGTCCTTTATCAAATGCTTTGACACCAGATAGAGCAAATAACTTCTCTGCCTAATCAAGAATCTCTCTTTTTAATCGAGTTGGAATAAGTCTGAAACCACCTAAAACCCCACCAACAACAATAGCACACATGCATCACACACACCCCAGAAAGTTAAAAGGTCAGGTTTTTCAAAAGGAGAATGAAAAGATGACACTTGGAGATCAGAAAAGTTACCCATTTATCACCCTCACATAATCCAGGCTGCACCTCTATCAGCCATAACCATTGTTCCATCTCACATCTTCTTCAGTGCCACTAATTGCAAATCCATTAAGCGCATGTTCCTTATGCATGTAACTCCACTCCTTAGTTACAGCATTGAGATTTCCCAGAGTATTTATTCTCAGCACTTCTCCCAGAAGCAGGGTTTGTTTCCTCATGTATCAGTTCACAAATCCCTTCACAGGAATGGCAAACTTGGATCCCTTGCCTGTCTTCCATGGACTTTTTTTTCCCCTTCAAAAAAAAAAAAATCAAAGACTTAAAACACTGATAGTAATTCTTGCCTATATTCCCAAAGTAAACTGAAAAACTTAAATATTTACATGTTTGAAAGTTTCAACCATGAAACAAAGATTTATTACTCCAGCAGAGCTAGTGATTATGTTGCAACATAGTCTTATATTCCTGTCCATCCAAACCATTCTGAAGTCCAACCTGCATTTGCACAGTCAGTATAAATAAGGACAAATGTATTCTTGTATATATACTATACCAAATCACACTCTTTACATAGCTAATGCTTTCATCAGCAACATTCTGACACTTTAAGAAGAAAAAAAACTACCACCAGTCAGGGAACACTTCTCTTTATACCACTGATAGATTTAACTATACCAGCAAGTCCAAACCTGAGCATAAGCCCAAGAAGGTCTTCCACAGCATAGAGATGACAACAGAAAGGAGAAAATAATAAAAAATTTATAAAATAAGAATGATGAGAAACAGAGGAAGAGATTCCTGAAAATAATATTTATGAAAGGTTATGAAGGGGCATGGAGAAGAACGTGGGAAAATTCCCACAGGGAGGAAAAATTCATATTGATTGGCCAATACAGTGACAGCAAGAAAAACAAACTGACAGCTGGTAAAGAGGAAAGAATTATTACCCAACAAAGTACCTTAATTGCCACATGGGATCAAAAATCAAAGGTACATCTTACCTAGCATCCCATCTCCACTTTCACAGTGGTTTACGAACACAAGAGATGGGCCAGCTTGATCTACCCACGCAAGCAGCAGGCTAAGAGGAACAGTAATCATGCTTCCAACCCTCAAGTTGGTGTCACTTGGTATTCCAAGAAGGGAGACTTGTTTTCCACCTAATATATCATACGTGCTATGAAGCAACAGCTCCTTAACCGAGATTTCCAGCCCACTATATTAAAGAAAGTTTGTTTTCTTTAGAAATGCATTATGGTCCTACTTCAACCAATTCCCTGGTCTTCCCCCTCCTCACCAAAGAGAGCAATGGTCCGGGCATTAACAAACTCACTGTACCAGGACCACTTGAAACACATATTTGCGGCATTTTTTAGTTTGCTTTGTCTTTATGTCCTCCTCTGAAGACCTTCCAATTCCTCAGAAGTCCACAAATGCAAACAGACTTTATAGCAGAGTTTTGAGGGTTTTTTCCCCTCTTTGATCTAAGCATTTGATGTTGTCATGTTCATAAAAATCCATCAGGACTTTAGTGTCATAGCCTGAGCAGAGAATGCAGCGACAGAACATCTGGATTCTTATCTCAGCAAAAATCACTGATCCTTTCTGTAGGCTACAGACCATCAGCACACTCAGACAAGCCAAGTCAACATCCTTCTCTAGGCTTCGGCCTTCCTACAGTATTTGCAAGCGCTTAAGAATTACCTGATGCTTATATCTCTCTCCTGTCCCCTACAGACCTGCGCAGGAGAGGACGAGGAAGCTACAACAATAAAGCCTGTACCAAAAGCAATCTTCAAACAGCTACGGCTACACCTTCAAAGGCACCAGAGGCATCTTCGGGATACCTGTCAGGTTTCTGCAACGCCTGCGGAAAGCTGCCTACCTGTCAGCCCTCTGCTGTAGCCCTTGTGCCGGGGGCAGACAGTAAAAAGGCAGCTTTAAAGAAAGCCATGCCCCCCAACCCCTCCGACCGCGGTCTGTTACACAGCTACACGTTTCGTTGGCTTCGCCGCACCTTCTCCCCGACACCCGGGCTGTAACTTGGAAGACAGAAGTCGGTCCTCGTGTTACCTCAGCGCAGTTTAAAGGAACGTGGATAAGGAAACAAAACCGCGGCTCTCTGCAGCGTTTTCACAGGGATTTATACCTTCCCATCTCCATCCCTCCCCACCCAGAGCCGGGCTCCCGCGCCACCGAGGCGGGCCGGCGTTAGACACATCTGCCACCCCCAACCCACAACCCCCGGGCCCGTCCCCGCTCACCCAGGTGGGACATGGAGACGGTGCTGTTGCCGAAGCGGGCCTCGTTGTAGATGACTACGGCGGCCGCCCGCTTCCGCGCC
>NW_010147289.1:58670-61998 GCF_000699245.1 Pterocles gutturalis | reverse complement strand
TCCCTACCCTCAAGGATGTCAACACATCCACTCAGTTTGGTGTCATCAGCAAAATTACTGAGGGAGCACTCAATCCCCTCAGGTCGTTGATAAAGATGTTAAACAGGACAGGACGCAAAACCAATCCCTGGGGAACACCACTGGTGACCGGCCACCACCTGGACTTAACTCCGTTCACCACGACTCTCGGCCATCCAGTCAGTTTTTTATCCAGCAAAGGATGTTCCTGTCTAAGCCATGAGCCACTAACTTTTCTAGGAGAATGCTGTAGGACACGGTGTTGAAGACCTTGCTAAAGTCCAAATAGATGACATCCACGGCCTTTCCCTCATCCAGTAGGCGGATCACATGGTCATAGAAGGAGATCAGGTTGGTCAAGCATGATCTTCCTTTCATGAACCCATTCTGGCTGGGCTTGATCCCGGAGCACACTCCAGATGAGCCGTTCCATAATCTTCCCCGGTACTGAGGTCAGGGTGACAGGCCTGTAGTTCCCCAGGTCCTCCTTACAGCTCTTCTTGTAGATGGGTGTCACACTGGCAAGTTTCCAGTCTTTTGGGCCCTCCCCTGTTATCCAGGACTGTTGATAAATGATGGAGAGTGGCTTGGCAAGCTCCCTTGCCAGCTCCCTCAGTACACTTGGGTGGATCCCATCTGGCCCCATGGACTTGTGTGTGTCCAGGTGGCCTAGGAGGTCATTAACTGCTTCCTCCTAAATTGTGGATGGTTATTCTGCTCTTCGTCCCTGCCTGCCAGCTCGGGGAGTTGTATACCCTGAGGATCACTAGTTTGACTATTGTAGACTGAGGCAAAGAAGGCATTAAGCACCTCAGCCTTTTCCTCATCCTTGGTGATAATGTTCCCTCCTGCATCCAACAAGGGATGGAGATTCTCCAGAGCTCTCCTTTTGTTGTTAATGTATTTGCAAAACCATTTTTAATTATCTTTTACCACTGCAGCCAGGTTGAGTTCCAGTTGGGCTTTTGCCTCCTTAATTTTAACTCTGCATGACCTGGCAAGATCCCTGTACTCTTTTTGGGTTGCCTGACCCTTCTTCCAGAGATTGTAGACTCTTCTTTTTCCCCTGAGTCCCAGGAGAAGTTCTTTGTTTAGTGAGGCTGGTTGTCTTCTCTGTCACTTTGTCTTTCTACAGATGGGGACAGCCTGTTCCTGTGCTTTTAAAACCACCCTCCTGAGCAATGTCCAGCCTTTCTGGGACTCCTTGCCCTTCAGGACAGTCTCCCAAGGGACTCTCCCAACCAGAATTCTAAACAGCCTAAAGTCTGCCCTTCCAAAGTCCATGTTAGTGGTTTTACTGGCACCTCTCCTTACTTCAACAAGGATTGAGAACTTGATCATTTCATGGTCATTAAGCCCAAGACGGCCTCCAACCACCACATCTCCCACCAGTCCTTCTCTGTTTGTGAACAGCAGGTCAAGCGAGGCACCTCCCCTAGTAGGCTCGCTTACCAGCTGTATCAGGAAGTTATCTTCCACACACTCCAAAAATCTCTTAGACTGTTTCCTTTCTGCTGTGTTGTATTTCCAGCAGGCATCTGGCAAGTTGAAGTCTTCCACAAGTGGGAGCTATCGCAAGACTTCTGCCAGCTGCTTATAGAATGCCTCATCTGCTTCCTCCTGTTGGGAGGGTGGCCTATAACACACTCCCAGCAGGATATCAGCCTTGTTAGCCCTTCCCCTCATTCTTACCCATAAGCATTCAAACTTATCATCGCAATCCTTGATTTCTATACAATCAAAACACTCCCTAACATATAGAGCCACCCCATCTCCTCTCCTTCCTTGCTTATCCCTTCTGATCCCTGATCAGAATTAATGTGGCTTGAGTCTTGATGATCTCTGTGTTTTCCAGACTCCAAGATGTTGAAAGTTTCTTTGTTATCTTTTCACAGGGTCGGGGTATGCATTTGAACGTGTTTGGTGCAAATCTCAGGGAAATCTAAGAATAAACCATTTTCTGTACCAAGAACATTAATTAGGTAAATCTGAGTAAAACATCCATTTAGCCAGCTGTCCAGTTTCACAAAATCTGTAGATATTTGATATCCTTGAGGCCCCTGCTTTTCTGCCAGACTTGCTCAAAGAAAACAATCTTTCAAAATTATTCAGGAAGGGCACACAGAACGCCACAGAAACACCCATACAGGAAACTGGCTAATTAACGCTAAGCTGTCTTTCACTTCTTTTGAATTCTGAACAGTTTGCACAAAATGTATATCAAACATCTGTAAAGGAAGGACAAATTAAAACCTGATTTCAGATAAATTGCCAGCAAGAAAATGAGATTGATAGTTATTGCTCAGTAAGCACCTGTCTCTCAACTTTGCCCTGTGGTCCAATGGCAAAGGACGTTCAGTTGTAGCACTGCAGTTTTTTTACAGACCATCCAGCTCTACCTGCTACATAGCTGATGATACGTGACTGAGCATAGTTCTGCCACCATGACTTAAAAGCTCACCATGGTTTACTGCCCCTATCACTGTACGAATAGAAGTGAAATCTATGTCCACAAAATATCTGTTACATCAATGAAGCAAAAGTTTTACTACTGAGGATAGCACTTCCCCGTGCCCCCATCTGTCTTTCCAAGGTTAAAGAAAGATCTTGAGCTGTTGTTCAATATCATCACTATTCTGGTAAGGTCCACACTGAACCGTGATTAAAGCAGACTGTTTTCAAGGCATGGATCTTTTGCCATTGTCTCAGTTATTCTGAACAAAAAATTGCACAGGAAAGCTTAACGGAGAACGAATAGCCTGCCTTTGAAATGTTGGTTTTGGTGATGTTCCTGAGTTGGTACAGCACTTCATTAAAGTTGAAAAAAAGATCTATTGGATCATCAGGTCAACCTTTTCGAGTCACCAGTGTATTTCTCTGAAATAAAGGATCTATCTTTTTCTGAAACTTTAGCTTCAGTTTTATGGCACTACTCCAAGAGCAGAATCATTAGGAAGCCTTGTCTAAGAGCTGCAACTATCATGAGTCCATTCATATTCCCAGTGGAAGGAATCCATCTGGTTGAAAGAGCAACAGATCTTTTCCTCTTCTGGTTAATAAACTGAGGGGCCAGGTCCAGAGTAAAACAGCAATGAATTATCTATAATTTAAAGTTCATCTGCACAAAAAAATAAAAAAGAGTGGTAGCTTCAAGGAAGCTGACGTACTTGTCAACTTGTCAATGTAACCTACAGTATGGTCCATACTCATACGGAAATATAGAAGTATCTCATGTTGGTTTTCCCCCAGCAGGGACACATCTTATGATCAAAGGCTTTGCTCTGAGTTTCAGCATTTCCTAACCAGAAAG
>NW_010147289.1:58355-58639 GCF_000699245.1 Pterocles gutturalis | reverse complement strand
TGTGACTTCAGCTGATGATAGCCAGGCATGGCTTTCTGCTTTATCGTATCTTCTAGCATTCACAGTGTAATGCAAACTTTCAAGATGTGTTTAGTATTGCAAGCAATAATGAAAAAGGGTTTTCATTGCTCTTTTCTTGCTGTGACTTCAGCTGATGATAGCCAGGCATGGCTTTCTGCTTTATCGTATCTTCTAGCATTCACAGTGTAATGCAAACTTTCAAGATGTGTTTAGTATTGCAAGCAATAATGAAAAAGGGTTTTCATTGCTCTTTTCTTGCTGAC
>NW_010147289.1:45457-58334 GCF_000699245.1 Pterocles gutturalis | reverse complement strand
TTTCCCTAATATTCCCAAACGGTTTATCCTTCTGGGCATTTAGACAACCACTTCATAACATCAATAAATAAAACAAAATCTCAGTGGAGGTAGTGACTCCCTTGAAAATTTCTGCATTACGGACTAGATTCTGTTTAGGGTATTAGTAGGTCTATTTATTTCCAAGTTTTAAGTTCATTTCAGTGCTTCCAGTGTATTTATGTAATTTTATGGGAGTTGGAGAGTGGATGGCATTGCTGACTGTGTTTTGATACAGTACAAAAATTGGTTGAAATCTGCAAAACCAGTCCAATCCTGAATTCTTTTCATTTCTTCTGTGAATCTGAAGACACCAAATAAAATGTTTTGTCCCTAGCTATACCACTTACCCAAATATCTGCAAATATTGATTGTAAATATTTCTCCATCCAACATATGCCAGCCCAGTTAAAATAATGAATTCATTAGATGTTTTCTCACCCTTACAACGCCACTTAGTCTTAAGGTTTGTCCTGTTATTAGGTGTGAGAGTTACCACAGGAAGAAAAGTATTTGGGAGCCATTTCTGCTTTTCAGTGCTAGTAATTGCATGCTTTATTTATATAGCAGATACGGCCATGGCCCTCATGATCTTTACTGCAGAGACTGGACCTCTGCACCAGTCTGATAAGTTGTGAGAATCAGCCACTTTTCTGAAGTGGTTATTAAACAAGTGGCGGCAGATTCTTAATCAGCAAAAAGAGAGAAAGACACAAGAGAAAATTGAGGGTGACAACTGAATATGCTAATATTGATGGTTTAAATGAGGTGGTGAGATAAAAGGGTTCAGACAATGTTAGCATAACTCTGCAAATAACATCAGCTTTTAGTTCAGCACTGTGTACACAAAGTATGATCCGTGGTACCTTAAAGAGAGTTTCATCTATTAATGACTCTTTTTATATCATATATATCCTGTATTTTATAGCTCTTGTTTTCATTCTGGGTTTTTCCATTCACAGATTAAAAAAAATATGTGTCTTCAAGCTTAAACAAATAAACATGATTCAGAGAGAAAAAAAAATCCTAGAGAAAATTAGTGAAGCTGGATGAATTATTAAAGCTAATTTTCTTTAGTATTCGATTTCCATGATGGTGTATAATAATTTCTTTAATGACCTTAGAGTTTTCGCCTTAACAATTTTGCCTGGGAGACTTGCTCTGCACTTTAATCATTCTTTGTATGAAAAAACATTTCTTGACCTTTGTTTAAATGTTATTTTTCTCTATATTCCCTTTAAATTCTTTTTCTTACTGGTAGTCATATTAGCTGGAAAAAATAACAAAATAACTAATATCAGCATACAGTTCTTGATTTTTTCAGAGCGCTTTAATAAAATTCCATTTATCTGTATTATGCGGTTTAAAAATGAGTAAAGATTTACAGTATTTTCTTTTGGGCTTATACTACATGCCTTGGGTTAATCTTTTTATCATTCTCATTTTTCCACAGTGTTAGTTATATTTGATCTTTTCATTTAAATTAGCAAGGAAAAAATAACAAAGCAGAATAACAATAAAAATAAATATAAAATCCAACAAAAAACCCCCAACCCTCAAATTTCTCTTTATAATCCAGATACTCTGTGAGGTGCTGCATTTTGCTATATCCTGAAGAGTGTGTATTTCCTTTTAGCAATTCTGTTGTATTCAATTTCTATTTAAATGGAGTTTTTTTAAGACACTGTACATTGATATTGTCAATAATATGTAATTTCCCTTGACAAAAGTCAGTCCTTTCTCTGTACATTCACATCAAAGGTGGTATGGGCCAGACGTGTTTGCATTCACCAGGGCATTGCGGATTTGGAAACATTCAGAATTGTGTAACTTGTGTCCTTTGGTGGGAGGACCAGAAGAAATAGCTTAAGCTATCATTGTTAGAAAAACAGCCTGATCTTTGAGGTGGAAATATTTAAGAAGAGCTGTAGTATGAATGTATATCAATATGACACCTTCCTTCTGCTTCCTTTTGCCATGCTTCTCTGTGAGGCAGTTTGAAACTAATAGTGCTGCAGAGAAGCAGCACTGTGTTACATCTCTTCCTCATGAGGACGGAGACTAGGTTCTCATTCTATTTAACTATGTAAGTGTCATGGACCGGACCCCCACCTAACCCCTAAACAATTCCAGAGTATTTGTCATCTTACATGAGCTAAGATATGAGCACCATCTCAATTAAATATCAAAATTTGTAAGTTTGTTCCTAACAGAGTGACAAAAGAGCAAAATTCCCTCTTTGAGGAAGGTCTCAAGAGAGCTAGACCATGTACCCCAGGAAGCTTCATACTATCCAGAGCCTGACGAACAGTGGATCTCACTATCCTTCCTGGATATGAGCAAGGCTGCCGATGTGATGATCTGACCTAAAATGGGCTTTTAATAATGTGGGTTACACTTTAATATCAGACCAGGAAACATAGATCAAAGCTAGATGTCTGGCAAATCTAGAAATCTTGAGTATCTTTTCTCTGTCTTTCCAAAACAAAAATCTTCAATGTTTTTATGCAACATGAAACAACTTCAATCAGAGAGGCTGAATGGGTCCCCACCTCCAATATTTAACAGTCTAAGACTAAAGTATATTAATTAAAGATATAAACATGAGTTTGAAAAGACAGTTAAAAGAAAAGAGTTGAGATTTTTCTATTCTTGAAAGAAGAACCTCTGTTGAAACCAGAAATGTTCTTTTTTTTTTTAGGGTTCCCATGTAGAAAAAAGGATTTTCCTGCACTATAAAATAAAACGTAAAAGTCCCTGGGAAAAGTACAACTTGACACTCCATGCCTCTAACCTTATCACACTTAGCTACTCTGCTAGTAAGGACCTCTTCAGCTTTACAGCTTTTTTTACATGCTCTGGAAGACTGTAGGTCTTTCTACCCTCTCCATATAAAAGCTGGTATTGTACCAGCTGGTATTGGTATACATACCAATATGTATCTATGATTACGGTGTTCAGACTGCCAAGGTTTAGTGCTTAGACATCTTTAAGGTGTTTGACCACATGATAAGCTGTACCCTTTAACTGTGATCTTAAAGATGACTCAAAAACAAACAAAACCCAGGAAAATGTTCTGAGATCAATCCTTCAGTTTAATCAGCAAAAAGGACATGAAACTGTTGTATATCATTCTCAAAGAATGGACAGCTGCTACACAGATAATATACATCTGGCAATACCAATTTCTTGAAAGATTAGAAATAGAACAGAAATACTAATTATCTTAATTTCACTCAAGAGTTACTTAAAGGATCAATCCCAAAAATGATTATATTTCAAAATTTCTGTCTACTTTGTTTTGCATGAACTATGTGCCAATGTCTTCTGTCACTGAGCTGAAGATGTTAATTTCCATAGCTTTCCAGCAGCTGCTTTCATTAACATGTTATTATTCATGACAATTTATCAAGACTGGAAAACATTGGCTGGAGCAAAAATTTCCTTTTTGAAATGAGATCTTTGACTGCAATAACCAGTTCCACAAACTGAGCTCTACACTTAAATTCCCCACAAGAATTCAGGGATTAAGAAAGCCCCAGACCTTGGAAAACAAACCACCTGATTTTGAACATTATTTGCAATTCGTTATTGGGACTTTAGTTTAGCAAGACCAGATAATAACAGCCAATTATTTAGAGACTACTTGCTGTCATTTGTAGTTCTTGAGCTGGAACTATTTCTTGACTTCAAGAAGCAGAATATTTGATTCTTCTATGTCAGCCTTTCAGCCTTATCTTTATACTCACCAAAATTATATTTTCAAATAATAGTTGCATTCAGAGATAAATTAATATCAGCTGACCAAAGCTCAAGCCTACTGCAATAGCGTTTTCAGAGAAACTGCATTTTGGTCAGACTAAGGGAAGGAAAAGTTTTGCAAAAGTGTTACCAATTTCAAAGAAGCATGGCCAATAAAGATTTTTGTTATATTTCTTTAAGATACATAGATTATCAAAGCGCTGATTTCAACATTTAGATATGTTTATTTATGTATATTTAACACAACATCAAGAATCTGTTGTGCTGTTATTAAGTCACATAGAATTTTAACCTCTGCTTCACTGTTAAGTCATCCAACACAAATTATTTATTTGAGTTATGAAAATAAATTAGTACTTCAACTTGTTGATACCTACCAATGACAGCATGTAAGATAATTATTGTTTTGCAAACCCTCCTTTATTGATTGGGTTTTGGTCTAACTCTGTATGTAGTGACACAGGGATATATGAAGGTAATACTGCCAGTTTATTAAATAGCAGTTGAATACAGTTCATCTGGAGACATGCGAATATACAACCAGGATATTCTAAAGAGGCTCATCTGCTCTTCTGTTTGATCCTGTCATTATGTCGGTTTACCTTCTTTTTAAATCAAGATGTCAAGTCTTATATTTTGTAATTGGCATCCTTCGTGATAGGGCTACTGCATTTTTATTACAACAGACCAACAGAAACTGCAAGCTTTTTTTTTTTTTTTTTTTCCCAATTCCTCTACTTTGAGTTAATTGCATTTGTTGTTTTAACTCAGAACAGGTTACGATGTTTCTTTATACGGACTTTCAAGCCCAAGCTGAAAATAAAAGATTACACAATTTCAAATTCAAAATCGAAAAAGGATGCTGCTCTGAAAGCTTCTCACTCCTCAGGATTTCTTAGGCCACACTGAAGACGGGTTTCTCCTTCTGTCATTTCTTTTTGAGCTATGACTCATTCACAAGAGGCTCCTTGTTACTTCTTTGGGAAAGGAAAAAAGAAAAGGGAAATCTTAATGTCCTAGAGGACTTCTGTATTACAGAATTACTAAATAATCTACTAATAGAGAGAGACTTAAAAAATAGGCATCAGTTCAGATATATCCATTTTGGAGACCTAATGGTACCCAATGACTATATTAAAGATATTTAAATGGATCTTTTAAAATGCAAAATTCATTACGTATGTTATTAAAATACCTTTTGGACTGCAATGATAATTCAATAATGCTCCTTGGAAGACTGAGACACTTCCACAGAAAGAAAAAAAAAATTGCCAGACATAATGGACAAAGCAGAATCATAGCTAAAAGAAAAGAATGCAGCTATGTGAAAGAACACCAGCATTTGCCTTGACACATGTAAGGATATATAAAAATGCATTATCACATTCATAATTTAATATATTACCTCATTAATTCCAGAGTTTCTTGTCCTGGGATTGGAGATAACCTGCAAAAAGCACGAAGTTACTTCAGTCTCTGACTTCACACTACTGCAGTACAATATTTACTATGTTTACTATACTTAGTAATTTTCAGTTTGATTTTTGCAGCCCCATGTCATAATTCAAAAGCTAGATCAGGCCTTTCTTGTCCTAAGAAGAAAGAATATTTCTCTGAAATTAACACCTTTTTCCTTTGAATCATATTTTTTTTTTTTTCAGTAATATTGTTTGATCTTAGATCAGAAACTTTTGTGTATCAGTGAGGGACTCAGAGCCACTATTCGTATATTCTATTACACAGTAAGTACTATTTTAGATTTTTGTCTAATCTGTTGAGTCAGTCTAGTTATATATGAAACCTAATATAAGACTATAACTTACTTATCTTTGGAAGATGTAGGTTTATTCACATGAGCTACAAAGTTGTTTATGGTCATTTAGACCTGTAATCTTAAGAGGTTCTTGCAACTACTCTGCCCTTAAAGGCCGCCTAAAAGCAACATACATGACTGAAACTTTTTCACAGTCTGTTGGCTGCAGAATGAAAGGATAAGCAGTAATTGTAAATAGCAGACATAAAGCACAACCAGTGCAGAATAGAAGGGTTTATGTTCATTTTGCATAGCTGTAACTAAAAGCACTAGTTACAGGCAAAAGAAAATCATGCCCAGAAACTGTATATACCAGTCCTTCACCAAATATAAATATTCCCAGCTCCACTGGTTTCAATGGAGGTAGACAAGTTTACAGCAGTGAAAGCTATAGGCCATTTTGTTGCCCAGATTCTTTTCTAAACATATCTTGCGTGCAGCAAGGATGGATATCACAGGCCCTAGTTCAGCTCTGACCCTCTAGAAGATGAGGTTGTTCCCGAACAGTTTTAATGTGTTTCGCTAATGGAGTATGAGCAGCAGTAGGGCAGGTGCAGAACAGGGGGGGATTTCACCCTTTGCTTTACATTCTCGTATCATCAACGTTTGGGTGGTGCTGGTGGGAGAGAAGAGTATATAAGCAGAGGCATGAGCAGTGAATACTTCTTCTTGAAGAAAAAAATCATCTGCATGGCCTCTGGGAGTGTAAGAAGCTGTGAAAATCCAGCCGTTATCTACTTGCTATTACATAGTTTTGATTGATGGGATTAAAAAGCAGTTTAAAAATCTCAGGGCACTATTCTGCATAGGTTTGCATGTCATATTACATAAGGCAATTTTTCTCATAATTTATTAACTTTAATTAATAATTTAAATGAGAAAGTTGTAAAACATGGCTCCAGATGTAGTTGTGAAAAATCAGTATTCTCCAGCATTACTCCTTTGTTCAGTTCTCTGCACCATGAATCTGGCATAAAAGTAGAGGAAACTTAAAGGAAGAGAAGTTTTTTGCCAGAAAAAAAGGTACAGCCAAACAAAACAGTATGAGTTTGCATGTAAGAGTAATTAAAAAACAAGTAAACAGCCTTTGTTTGCCAAAGCATGTTGGTAGTCAAATGAAGGGCCCAGAAACAGATTCCTGGCAATCGAGGAAGTGCGTGACAATCTCAGCTACACATCAGCTCAACAGCCCTTGGGAGTGTATTTTTAATTGATTGTGTGGTGCGAGGTGAGCAACCATAAAAAGCAGAACATGTAGAAATATTTAGGAATACCTTTAAAGAGTTGTGAGTGACAATATAGGAAACAAACTGTTAAAGGTACAGAAAAAAAAAAAGCACTTTATGAACTCCACTTCTTCTTATTACACAAATACAAAAGGATACTGAGTGAAACTGAATGATGGGAAAATAAAAGAACGTAATTATTTTACAGAACATAATTAGCCTGCAATACACATTGCCCTCAATATCAGCAAGAGTAAGGGCAATAGTTAATAAAGCAGTCAGGTGCTTAAAAATGCAGCTACATTCCAACATGATTTGCAAAAGGAACACAGAGATTATGTAGTAAATCCCCACTGGTTTTGGTCACACTCTTCTGAATGCAAGATGTCTGGAAAACAGCTTTACACACAGTGTTATGCTACCTATTTGCCTCCAGTCTGCCTTACAGATAACCAGAAAATGCACAGGCTGCCTGTAGGACATCCTGGTGTATCTGTCAATACACAAGCACCCTGGCTGTGCTCCAGCACAAGAGATCTCTGAGTTTCTTGACGATGTTCTCTGGCCAACATGAACACCCAGCCTGAATGCTCAATCAGCAGCCATGAGGGTGGGCTCTAATATCTAAATCAAAGAGTTGTGTGGCTTTTGAGCATTTCAGTAGAATCATAGAATGGTTTGGGTTGGAAGGGACCTCAGAGTTCACCCAGTTCCAACCCCCCTGCTATAGGCAGGGACACCTCCCACTAGACCAGGTTGCTCAAAGCCTCATCCAGTAGATATTAGACATCATTATTTTAAGGCATTTTAATACTTTTGTGAATCAGACCCCCTGACATCAGGAGGATTTGAAAAGGGACAGGCTCTTTCGTGGTTAGCTGAGGTAAGGAGAGAGATATTAAAGTAAAATATCTAAACCAAAATAAAACATAAAAAAATAAAGCACTTTGGAAGGAATAGAAATCCTTTTGTTTCAAGGCATGAACCATTTTCTAGAACTGGATAGTAAAGGGAAGACTTCAGGTGAGAGGGCTTTTCCACTGATAGTGTCTGGAGTGTTTTCTGTGCATGGTTCAGGAACAGCAGGTAGTGCTAGTGTTAGTAAACAGGGCTGTATGTTTTGCTGATCTCAATGAGTGTGGCCACATGCCACATGCATATGAGCAAAAGCCATCATCTGCTAGTTAGCTGCAGTTAGCCAGGCTCAGTCCCTTTTCTAACGACAGCCTTTTCACCTGTCAAGCCACTGCACTTTTCCACATTTTCTTTTGTTTCATTTTAAACCTCTCTCATCATAATCTTCACTTTCTCATGTCATTTTTCCCACTCTGAAAGGATATGCAAGAGAAAGGACTTTAAATTAATTTTTCAGAAGAACTTAATGTAGGTAGTGCATGAGGGCAGGCATAATTCAATTTGGTTAAATGTAAGCTAATGCATACTTGCAAAAAATTGAATTTCTTGTGCATCCTCAAAGGTTCTGAGTTCTGATTCAATGAGTGTTTGAGTGCTCCTGAGAGAATAAAGACCCTTAATTTCCTTGTCAGGAGTTAAGGGTTCTCTTCGTACTCAATCAGCAATGCAAAGACCCTAACACTGAACTTCGACCCCTCTTAAGAAGAATCTAAGTGATTGTTGTCCAATGAAGAGAGCTTCTTGGTGTATTGCAGCAAACAGGTTACTTGGATGAATTGCAGGGATTGAAAAATGGCATATAAATACAATAATCCTGTTATACGAAGCAAGGCTACAAGCTGGGTAGGTGCCGAGTCCCACAGTCATAGGATCTCTTTAAAAGATTTAATACTAGAATTTCAAAGAAGGCTAATGAAAGCAGTAAATAATATGCTAGAATTTGCAGAAAGCAAGGCATCACAAAGAGCAAGGCACTCAGTTCCAGCCTCACTGTGGCTTTTTTACGATGGCAGCAAAATAGTCAAACTGACCATTACCCAGGAGAGAGAGAGAGTTTAAAGTCAGTCAGGTGATTTTATTGCATTGCCCTCTGCAGTCTTCAGGATTGCTAGAGTGCGGTTGGAAGCAGGCCTGGAAAAGAAAGAGCAAGATCTCTGTGTCAGATTCTCCAACTAGACCAGTAGCCCAGTGGGGTCTGTGAACAGCCACTCTCAGCAGGACCCTCCTCAGCAGAATATAGGCAGGAGCTGCCCTCTCTTGGCGCTGCAATAAGCAAGTTTACCTCCTTCCCCATCTTTCTTCCTTGGTAATAGCAACTATTGATTGCTGAAACACAAGGAGATAGGCAAGATATTGAGTTTGGCCAAAATTCTGACTTCTTATCAAAGTTCTTTCATTTACTATGAATTTCAGCATAGAATGAAGAATTGATTAGAATTCCTTTTGCCCTTCACACACTCTTTTTATTAGTGACATACATTTCTGCAGAATGCCCCTCTCTGACTGAACATGGCAAATGGGATTTCATTGTCTTCAGATATACACATTCACATTATGAACGAAAACATTTACATTACACATTTATTTCAGAATCTGTGACTTATTTCATAGTTCTGAGTGTATGGAAAAAATATAATTATCACACTAGAAGTTGTGTCAAAGATTCAAGACTTTTTTCCTGGGATTTCAGTTGAATTTAGTTTCTTGATGCTTATAAGGAGGTTGTTAAATGAAATCTGTTGCTAATGGCAACTGCTTCAGTAATTGTAAAATCTATAAAATAGACAGGGCTATTTAAGCTATTTAAAAATTTATAGCATATTAAATTCAATTAATACATTGAAATATGAGAAGTTATCAATGATTTAAAATCTGAATCAATATTTTTATATAGGTGCATGTTTTGTATTAAAAATAATATACGTAATTCTATCAATAGTATTAGATTGGACAATCTGGCTAAAATGGTATAGCGACTTAGTCTGCTACTCTATTTCTTGACCTCTGTATACCACAATCGAAATCTGGATAATGTAGGAAGGAATTAATGTGGAAGATTCATCAGAGCTCTTTGTTGGCTTGTGAAAACCAAGGTTTACCAAGGGTTGTGGTTGTGTAGTCATTGCAGTGTTTATAGTGCATTCAGCTCCACGTGGAATTACCGTATCTAACCATACATGTATTAATTGGTTTTATAATAAACTACCTTTCTCCTTCTAATAAATAAAATTCACAGTTCCTTCCGCATAATTATGTTTCTAAAGTGTTATAATAAAACATAGAGAACTCTAGTGTGTTACTTAAAGTGATATTTTCAAAGCTTCTTGAGGTCACCAGATAAATGGAGCTTAGTAAGTACAAAATTATTATTATTATTACTATTACACAGAAAGTGTAGGCAAGACTGCAAATACAGTATGTATACACATATATGTCTATATATTTGTACTAGTGGTGTCTGAAGTACTTGTAATTACATTTCAGGGTTATTTCATTGTACTATAAAGACAAATAGAAGCCTATTCCTTTCCTAAACCGCATTTCACTTGGACGCTGGCTTCGTTAACTGTATAAAAAAAGAGCTAATCTCTAAAGGAGTGAGTTTATTCCAGCAGGAGAGGGCATGGAAAATTAAAGCTGTAGTATTTTGCTGAGTTTTGCTTGGGAAAAGATTTACAGGAAAATTCTGCAGAGTTTCCCTTGTTAATACTTATCAAAAACCTCCAGTGGTGAGTAAAGGATAGGATGTATTATCCTCAGAGACTTAGTAGTGGTAGCCATCCACTTCAGACTGGAAGATCTCTGGAGATTTATATCAGTCACCACCTTAGAGTTTCCCAGTAAAGCCACAACCAAAAAGGGCAGAGTTTCTGTTTCAGTCACTTCCTCTGCTGTGATTCCAGGTTAATCAGAGAATTCCTGTCCTAAGATGCTCCCTGAACTCCTAAAGAGAGGTCTTTTTCATCAGCATGGAAATTATACTGCTCTCACTTCTCTTCAAAGTTCTTCACATATCTTTACATATTTTCAAAGATATGTGAAGAACTGTAAATCCATGGGAGGACACAGGCTGTATCTTAGAGAATTTCTGCAATGACTGCGTTTTGTACAGGACTGGCTTTGAATTAAACATTTCTAGCTACATACTATGCAATAGCACAGGGTTCAGCAACTGACCATATCCAGAAAGATTTTACAGCTTGTGTTGAATGCCTTGTCATAGCCGCACTGTTGCAAGTAGCTATGTTAAAATTAGTGTGAACAGGTTTACAGAAGCAGTGGTACCATCACGTGTAATGGTACACACAGGGTATGTACATACAGATTGATCTGATTTAGTTGTAGATGTATATGTGTTAAACATACACCTCTAAGTTAATTACTGTTCTCAATGGAGAAAAGTAGACACATGGAGACATTAATTGATTTGACTGAATTGCTGATTAAAAGACACTGGCCATAAGGGATGAGAGCCTACATCCTACCTTACACTCAAGATATCTAACTTCTGGTGCTTCATTAGAACAGACAAATCCCATTCACAATGTTTAATGGATGAGAAAAAGATAAAGTACATTCTACTTAAGATTCCCTACTTAGAATTTCACACCAAACCCAAAGATAAATGAGCTAGAATGTCAGGTAAAGGGTGGAGGTCTTGAGACAGTAGGCATACCTGAAAACAGTAAAATATCTGAAATCAAGCCTATTGCAGGAAACATTTGGACATAGGTAATATAGCTTTGTACCTAAGAAATTCCATAGAACAGAATAAATACTTGATTGGAAAGGTCTACACAGTCTCCATATAAATCTCTAAGCATAAGAATAAAAATATGCTATTTGCCTTTCCGGCCTCCAGGTCACTGAAAGGAAATTGAGTGTTCAGCTTGGAGGGAGATCTAAGGAAGGAACTAAATTTAACAGAATAGCAATACATGACTGTGGCTGTCTACATAGATGCTGGTGAAATGCTGCTGCAGCAAAAAAGAGGGACATACTACCTCAACACTTCAGATATTTCCACTTAGGAAACAGTCTGTATCACATGAAAGAAATCTCAAATTCTGGTTATAGAAGATGAAAAAAACACTTTAAGAATAGCTATAATTGGCAGGTCACATGACACAGCATCAAATCAATGCAAGTTTATCCATGAAATCTCATCTGAATAATTTTAAAATTTTAATTTTAAGTGATAGTCGTCTGCTCTCCAACTGAATAAACTAGAGACGGATGTTTCTCTGTTTCTATGGAGTAAGCCCTGCCACTTTAAGGCAGTCCAGCTATATCAGGTACAAAAGGACACCTCTTTCTTAATGGAAGGAGAATCAAGAGTTCAGATGGCAGAATCTGCAGTTCCAGTCACCTCCCACAAATATCAAACATGACAGTATGTTAACATGAATATATTAATGAATGGTAAATTTTTAAAAGTAATTGAATGTATGTATGTATGTATTTATGTGTTTATTTATGGAAAGAGCAGTCTCCCAGGAATCAATAAGTAATTTATGTTCCAAAACTGCAGTGGGATATAGACTACATTTGGGTACTAATGTACATAGGTACATAGGATTAAGCAATTATTTGGAAAAGTTATCCAATGTGTTACTAGTGATAACTCAGTTGCCACCACTGCCCCTGCGACAGATATCATGGTGACACCAAGCATTGCAACAGATATTACGATAATTCCAACCACCCTGGCACCTGCTGTGCCACTCCATCCCCGGTGCTAAGCACAGCAGGTACAACCATGGTTACTGAAACTCCACTGAGAAGCACCTCATGGTTTGTGCCGTTCTCAGTTGCCCCCATATGGAAGAGGAAAACAACATGAAAGTCAACATGTGTAGAAAAGGAGGAAGGAGCTCCTCCTGTGAAGGAAGAGGAGGAAGAAACTTATGACCCTGGCAGCAAGGAGGCAGGCTACTCCAGAGCAGAGCCGTCATGAGCACAGGAGGAAGAGGAACGAATCATAGACAAGACTGTAACTATGCGATCTCTATCCTTGGGTGAGCTGTGGGATATACGAAAAGATTACACCCATCATCATGGTGAGCACATTGTCATCTGGCTGCTCAGATGCTGGGATAGCAGGGCCAGTAGCCTGAATGTAGAGGGAAGAAAAGCCAGACAG
>NW_010147289.1:0-45426 GCF_000699245.1 Pterocles gutturalis | reverse complement strand
GGGAAAGAGGTATTGATAAAGACTGGAAAAGGACCAGGAGCTCGCAGCCTCTGGAGGTGGCTCCTAGCAGGTGTAAAGGAAAGACATCCCTACAAAAAGGAGATTGTGTATAATCCAGGCAAGTGGGTCCACATAGAGAAAAGTATCCAGTACCTGAGGGAACTAGCCATGCAGGAGGTGATCTATTATGACCTGAGAAATATGCATTTACCCAAAGATCCGGATGAAGTCCAGTGCATATGACACGTGGCGAAAGGTTCTACAGAGTGCACCACCATTCTCACTCACTAGCAATAATGGATGTAGGACACATCACCATGTGTGACCATTTTTTTTAACAGGAAAAAAAAAAATCAGGACAGCATGGTGTTTAGCCTAGATAGAAAATTATTCAAGCATCAGAGGTTTGGGGCTATTACATATTCCCTGTGATTTTGAATATCTCTTTAAAGATTTTGTCTTCCCAAAAAACTTGCAAAGGCTCAAGAGAACAAACCTTTTGGTAATTACTGTCTTCTTAGATCAATGCTGTGATAGTCAAATGGCAATACAATATATTAAGTGGAAGATAGCTAAACAATTCATTCTTCCTGTTATGTAGATGTTGTGGGCTTTTGGCCAATAATTATATGTTAATTAACAATGAGTATCTTCTGTAGTAATTTTATGGCAAGCTAATCTCTGATTGTCTTCACAGATAGCATGTATGCTTTGCATGCAGTCTACAGACTGCACAATAATGTGCCAGCTTTGCCTACATTGTTCTATTAAATTGCTACAAAATACTTTTACAGAAAAAGCAGTTGGTAGAGCTCCACCAGCAGTTCACTGCAGAAATTTGGTGCACCTTCAGAGAACAGCCTTGTCATGCATATTATACCATACACTGACAAAAACTTAGAATTAATTGTCCCATAAGGCCTGCTAGCAACCAAAGCCTTTCTAGTACTTTTGGAAATTTCAGCCTTCACCCACTCTCATAATCTATGCTGTTTTTTGTCACTGCTTTTGCACTGCATTCATGTGTTGAAACAGCCCAGGTCTTGAATTTAGGTCAATGCAATGTCTAAAAAAATAAAAAAAAACCAGACCAAACCAAAAAAACCTAATCAGCACAGCAACAAAAAATACCCAGAGGCATACTTCAGGTGTTACAGAACTACTGAAGGTAGAAGGTAACTGTGTTGTGGTACAAATCAAACACTGTGGCAGAAGCAGATGTCTCACCAAGCACCTGAGAAGAACTGATGAGGAGGAATACATGTTGCACTCCAAAAGCTATATATGCATGGTGAAGGGTTTGAGCTAGTCACTTCTGAGTTTGAAAAGTAATTGCAATTTTGGGTACTTCTCAGTATGAAGATACTGTCACTAGAAGACAATATGGTGAGATATATGCTCATTAAATTAAATTTTTAAAAAAGAGGAAAAAAAGAAGCTGATTGAGAAGATAAAACCAGACGATTGCTTTTCAAATCTCTAAATTATATACAATCTCTTAATGTAACATACCACATAATTCATATCATCTCTTTGTTCTTGTTAGTCTTTACCAGGCACATGGTGCACTGGAAGCTGGGAAAGATAATTCTATACCACCTCATCTTGATCCTAGAAACAATTGGGCTGTACTTGACTCATTGAGTGCAGCTCAGTAGTGAATCACTAAAACATTCCACAACCGAACCCTTTTTCGTTACTGTGAAACAGCTTGTCTTTCCCTCTGCCAAAGGTCTGACACTGGATTTAGCAGACAAGGGAATTGCTTCAGGTTGTCACTTTGTTAGAATAAGTAAGTGCCAAGCTGCCTCTAGAAGTTGTATTAAGGATCCTGGTGATTCTCTTCAGGCAAAAAAGGTTGATATAAAAGTATGTTCATTTACTGAGCAAAAGAAAGTTTAAATTTTTCTGGTGTCTTAGCCTTGAGACTCTTTCATCACGCTTTTCGTACCCTTCTGTGAAAGTGATAGAGGTTCTTATTCGGATCTGATTGTCATTACTGAAATAATGTCAGGTGGTAAAAAGTAACAGCTGGAAGAAGAAAAGCATCTATTATATTTGCATTCAGACTATCATTAGGGTTGTAGAAATCTGTAGCACTTCAGGGCTAATTTCTGCAGCAATGTTAACTAAATTCAGAAGCAGGTTTGTGAAATTTCCATGACAATTTTGTAGCAGTAAATGCTGCATAATTTATAACAGTAGGAAATATAATACATATATTTTAGAGCATTTTATTATTATTTGGTTTTATATCCAAGTAATAAATCACACAATGAGGACTGGTTGAGTTAACAGGGAAACATCTAGCAAACTTAATATTCGCTGTGCAGGATCACGAAATAAGATTTCTTTCCTGCTGGTAGCATGTGGTAGCAAGCCATTTCCCTCAAAGCAAGATAAATTTATTCTTTTCACTGCAATCATTGTTTTGTTCAGATATTTTTGTTCATGTGTGCATATATTCCATTATTTACTTATATGTATATTAGAAATCACCACAAGAATTTGACAGAAAATTATCTGTCCAGAAAATGTAATTTGTCTAAAGTTAAAAAGGTAAAGAAAAACACCACCAGCATTATACCAAAGCACTTCAGTGTTAACGAAATTAAAAAAATCCAAATTCAGTTTCAGTGAATTCAACTGAACGCTTCAACCAAATTTTTCAACTGAAGTGTTTCAAGTTGATACTGTTGTGTGTCTGATTTGTATTGTTTCCTCTGACACTAACATATGTAATAATAAACATAATAAAATAAAAAACAACAGTTAAAAGAAAACTTTTCAAATTGAAATATATATATATATTTAAAAGTTTTTAAAAATATATATTCTTCCAAGATGTCTGAATTACTTATATACCTAATACTTAGTCTTACATGCTCAAATGCTTATTTCTTACCCATGTAAAATGGAGATGTGGAGCAGCTGTTTTTCTCTAGTGGTACAGCTTATGCCTTTTCACATGTTTAACCAAATTAGCAAACAAGCTAAGCAATTAGATAGTAAAAAATCTACAAAGACATCCAGAACTCCTGCAATAGGACTTACAAATAGAGAAGGAATACAGGTCACATCTTTTGACTTTTACTAAACTGAGGGAGGGAAGAATGACCTCAAGCTCCCCAACATCCAAGCCAAACAAACCTGATGTCTAAGGAAACTACTGATTAACGTGGAAATTCCTTGTACTCTGTTGAATTTGCTGCCCAGATCATACGTTCTGAAAAATAGATCTCCCCTTTGACAGATGACAGTCTTGTCTCTTTTGATATGGGAAAAGTCACACCAAAACTCCTAGCTCATGTTAACTGATGACAACCGATGTTGTCAAACTGCTGTAGCCTGAAATAAACGAACTGTGTCAACATGTTCCACAGAAGCAAAATTCTGCTTCTTGGCAGGTACATGTAGGTTTCTGACAGTAAACAGCAACAGATTCAAGAAAACTGACTGACTACAAAGAAAATTATATTAATTTTACCACGTTTATGATTATAGTGATAACCACACACTGAACATAAAAATGCACCATCCAAAGGTACAAAACCTGCAGTTAATTATCAACTGTGTACGTAATAATTGTTACTTTTACCTTTATAGTTCATCCTTATTTGTAAGATAATTTTGAAACATCAAAACTTGGGGCTAATTACTTTCTAAATAATGTTTAATGAAGACATAGTTCAGGCCTTTTGAAAACAAAACGTACTATGTCTGACTTCTTCTATGCTTGCTGATGTGCTCAAAGAATACACAAAATTAGGTATGATTTTCCTTTGAAAGCTACCTTGCTCCTGCCACATTTTCTTATAGTTTCAAACCAGTGCTTCTGGCTTGAAGCCAAACTTGCTTTTCTGCTAGTCTGTTGAATTGCCTCTGATACCTTTGACAAGTTAGGTTGAGATTTACCGTCCTCAATTTGTCTGGCAAATTACTTGTTCTTACTGAGAGAAGGCATATTTTTGGTAGTCAATCAGTCATGTCAATTTACCAGTTCATTTAATTTCTCTACTCTTCTTTCAGGTTAGAAACCTGTTAAAAACTTATATTGCTTTAAACCTGTAACTTGGTGACAGTGACCTCATGCTGTTTAGCAATGGGTGCTGTCCAAAAGTAGAGCTATTCCCTTGCTAATGTATGTAAACTAGGAAAACAGACTTTGTAGATTTGATCAATAATTTGCTAAAAGGACTCTTTCATCAGCGATAAAATAAACCATATGTGAGCTGGGCAGTCTTATGGCCCAGCATTCTCTGCCTGTTGGTTGGATAAAGTTTGACAGCATAACACATTTTATTTTAAAATACTGTTAGTAGAACAAGCATCATAGCAACTGTTAACAAATAGATAAAGAAAACTACATTTTTAATTTAGTTGATTGTTTTATAGTGTTTAGAATCAGGTCTGTGATAAACATGTGATATAAGCATAACAAAAACCATTTTCAAGCAGTTTCGTGTTTATCCATCTGTTATTTCCTGGGTGTAACACAATAAATGTTAATTACTTTTCATATTTCTAATGTGAATTTGTTGTTTCTGAATTGGCAAACACACCTGATTAAATCCCTCATCAAACTAGACAACATACAGAGCTAAGGGAGCAAATATGTAAACTTTCAGGCCCTGTTGGTAGTTCTGTGACACTACCAACTCAAATGGGAGGCAACTGTAGCTGTCTCTGAGCCTGTTTCCTCCCTCATTGCCTTTCTTGAGGGCCACTCAACAAAACTGTTTATTATGAGGGTATTCTTAGTGTACTGAATACCTCTCTGCCAGGAAATAGCCTCTAAGGCACTTTGGATGTGTCGTTAAAACTCCATTAGAGCATTAGAGTAAAAAATTGTTTTGTCCTTGCTCTCCCTATGGAGTTCTTATGGATGTGCACATGGTCATGAAGAGGCTTTGTTTGACTTTGTGACTTTGCACATTGCTGTGAGTACCTCAGTTTACATTCATTAATGAATACAATTGTCATGCAGAAATAAGGCATTTTTTCACCTGAGTCCTCTAAGCTGATAAATTTCTAGAGCACATTTGAAGCACACCAAAACAGGTGATATTACACTCCACAGAAAATGCAGCTATTCCTGTCTTTTTCTTAAAAGCAGACCTGGCAGTGGATGTACTGATGGTTATCTTCTTACAAGAGCCTACTTGTTTATGTACCAATTCAGGAAGTGAAATATCCACATCTTGAAGATTTCAACTTGCATTTACCTAAAACATTGTCTAGAACACAGGTTATTAAGCAGATGTGGCAACAGCCTCCATTCGTCGTTCTTAGAAATCTATTTTATGCCCAAACTGGAGATCGGTAAGTTACATGAAATGAATCTTACCCTATCACTTTGCCTGTTTCCTAATAGTCTGTCACTTCAGATGTATATATTTTTTGCCCAGTTAACTTGTCTATAAAAAAACCTTACTTTCCACTGTCTGGAAAGCATGATTAATTCTAAAAAACTGCAGATTAACTGTTAAGGAAATAATTATTCATGATTCTTGGCTTAGGCATTGGTATTGGTAGATAGGAATTGGTAGGTAATGTGACATGTACGGTAGCCTGTGTAATAAAATTAAGATATCTGTCACCAAATTATGAGCATTTGTGCTGGTTTCATAGCAAATAATATTTAATTTGATTGCATACTCCTAGTTTATGTGATCAACAGCTGATTTCCACCAACCCAAAGGAGTTCAGAGGAACAACGACTGGCAGGAGAACTCCAAAAACCTCATCAGAACAAAGGGAGACACTGAGGCAGCTCCTCCCCAGGTGATCCCAGGGGAACCTCAGCCCCTGGCCCTGGGGTGGCACCCACCAAAGTCAGACCATGCGAGGGCCTCCCCCATCCATCTTACAGATTGAGGAGGGGACTTACTGCCCTGGGGACATGACATTCAATATGGGATGCCAGGAAGATCCTTCTGGTGTTGGGCCAGATTTGTTCTGAGATCTTCAGAGCAAGGGCCAAAGATGTGGAAAGAGAGGTGGACTGTGAAGGTACAAGTATGGGAAGAAGGGATTGAAAGGAACCAGTTGTGTACAGGCAGGCTCCTGGTCAGCATGCTTGTCTGGCCATGCCCTGCATCTGATCCCCACAGTCTGACCTGTCTTCTCATTAAACTCCATTTCTAACTCTTCTCCTAGTTGCAGGGATCTCTGTCCTGTGCACACGTGTGTCCCTGGGGATTTGAGCGCAGCAGCTAGAGTGGGACCATGGATCTCAGGGGCCTCTGTGTCTGTGGTGGGGGGAACTAGAGTGACCAGAGCATTGTGTGCATTGTGTGCAGGTGTGTGTGTGGGTATGTTATCACTGGTGTACATCAAGCTGGACCAGCCAGCGAGTAGAACAAGAGGCTTGGCAGACAGGTATTGGTGTGGCCATAGGTCTGGGCTGGATCCTGAAGATACCAGGGGGTCTGGGAGTTGGATACTAGAGGGACCAGGTGGTCCATGTTAGGCACTGGAGACACCATGAGGTCTGGGGTTTGGCTACTGGAGGGGTCATAGATCTGAACCAGCTACTGGCAGGATGCATGATTACAAGTTTCTGTGTGTCTGTGTGAGACAGCTGGGAGACCAGGGGTGCCAGGGCCAGCTGCTGAACAGACTGTGTGTAAAGCTAGTTAGTGGAGGGATCTGTATGTATAGATATATGTACATGTGTATATATTTTTCACCAACAGGCTTTCACCTTGAACAGTCAGTGTGGGTAATTGCAGTTTGTCTGGCCATGCATGTATACATGTATCATGTGTCTGTCCCTATTGGGAATAAATAATTTAGACAACTGAGGTGTCTAAAATAAAGGGGAATGAATCTAGACTTTTGTCTAGATGTTAATCCGTACAAATAGATACAAATCATAAATATGTGAGCTAAGAAGATAACCATTTAAATATCCACACCAAAAAGGTACATTTGTAGTACCTTTTTCTAGAAAACTGAAAGTCAGGTGTGCACCAAGATCATAAAAACATAATAAGCTGTGGAACAGTCAGGCTTTGAGAAATAAATATACACTATTCTGGATGTAATTTATTGGACAGCAGCAGGTAATCTGAAAGACAATATAGCCTAAATGATTCATGTGTACTGAGAAAACTGGTCTAATTCACCTCAGGAAAACCTGTCTCGGTCGCAGTCATTAAGTCAGGCTGAGTTCAGCGCTCTATGCTTCTGTATGGCTATATGCCTACTGTGCTTCAACTCTGTCTCAGTTTGAAAACCACCAAGTAGGAAAGAGCATGTCCTTTGGTACATGCTGTCTGCACCTTTATATCCTGCTCACTATCCTAGGGTTTTCAGTCATGATGAAGCACAGTAATTACTCTGGGACCCTGATACCTGTGTGTGGCACATACACAGTGTCAGCCTCCATTTTGCATATGTCTTGGTTTTATTTTCTGGCAACATGGGGGTACTTTCCTTTGTGAAAATGAGGGAAGTCAACTAACAGTGAAGCCATCTTTTTTAACACTGTGCTTGTGTTCTGCTTAATTGCTCTCTCCCTTTGATGAGGAAGCAATAAAGCCTATTTTTCAATCCTGCATGTTTTCAACATTCTAGAAATGAAAAAAATACTGTGAATAAGTGTTCTCAGCCTAAAATATACTAAGATGGACCTCAGTGCTAAACAATTCAAGCTGTTCGAAGAAGTGAAATGAATTGCTACAGCTGCGTTTTTCAGTAGTTGTGGCCATTTTCCTTCTCTGATTGGGTTACTTGAACAACAAGCCCATCGTTCAAGCCCTGAAGGTAGAATTTAAAACATCAGCTTGGTACTTCAGAATCCAGTCTGGGCTGAATGTTTTTACTTGGAAATTAGGACTGTCTGTTAGATCCTAAGAAATAACTTGAAACATGCAATTCCTTGATAGGGCTTTGTGTTTTACAGGAGATCTCTGCTGAGAGGTCTCATCTCATTCCACAGTTATTAGGGCTCTGATCACCAGCTGTGCTTGTGACCCAAATTGGAGCCGATAGTGCTGTGATCAGCAATGGCACAAAGCTGTTAGCCATAATCAGTCTGCTCTGCCTACTGGACTCACTGGTAAGCAAAACTGTGAAGAACAAATGTAGATGATGGAGTTTTGATTTAGTGCAAGACTGAGCAACAAGAGATGGTCTTCCATGTTGCGATAGGTTTTCCCTTGGCTGGGGGCCAAACCACACACCCACTCACCCAATCCCCCACCCCCCACCCAAGGATAGCGGAGAGTATTAAAGGGGTAAAGGGAAAAAAGGACTCGTGGGTTGAGATAAGAACAATTTAATAACTAAACTATAATAATATTGAAAATAATACTATATACAGATATACAAATGAGTGATACACAGTGATACTGCCCCTCCCACCCAATGACCAAGGCTCAGCCTATTCCCGGCTAACGATCCCGGAGCAGGGAGAGTGCTGAAGATGCAATTACGGAATGGAGACAATGGTCTGAGCATCCCAGACCAAGAGCTGACTGGGGTGGGGGGGGAAGGCCTTGGGAGAGCGACCAACTGGAGCGAGATGACCCAGAGCAAAAGAGATCCAGAACCAAAAAGGGACGAGCTTCCAGAGGGTCCTCACCTATATACTGGGCATGACATGTATGTTATGGAATAGATTATTGGCCACTTTGGGTCTCAATCCTGAACCTAAAATCAAATCCTGGGCTAGTAACTGAGGCTGTGCTCCCTCACAGCTTCTCCTGTTTGTGGACAGCCAGAGAAGCTGAAAGACCTTGGCAGCCACATAAACATCACTTTTTATCAGTTTTCTTCTGAGCACAAATCCAAAACACAGCCTCTTGCTAGTTATTATGAAGAAAGTGAACTCTGTCTCAGCTTAACCCAGGACACATGTCCTCTTTGTTTCCCTTCATTCCTTTGAACAACTCTATATCTATTCTTATAACAGTTAAGCAAAGTGGCAGGTGACACTCATCAAATTTGGAATGAGAAGAAACAGAACAAGTGGAATACCAAAGTCATAATGGTCATTGCAAGTGGAAGATGATGCTGCCCATGGATAAAAATGCTATCTATGCAAGAATGAAATGGATAATTAGTGAGGGAATGTTTGTTCCTTACAAGCCCTACTTGATTTAAATTAATGAATTACAGGTATCATGACATATGTAATAGCTATTTTTTATTCCCAACAAGAAAGTCTATATTTGCATAGGGTGTACTGAGGCACAGAACATACAAATATATAAGAAATATTCTAATTTGAAATATGGAAACTGTGTATAAGGTTTGTTTTGGTATCTGTCACCTTGATAGCATGGCATTTTGAATTGTATAAACATCATAACAATATGATCATAAATGCTGACTGTGTTTTGATGTAAATGTGCATAATTTTGGCTAATCTGTATCATTTTGGGTAATCTATATCAGTTAGTCTGTTGCATTTACCAAAATGCTTTAGGAAATGTTTGGAAGATTGTGTATACATAAAACTAATATTCAACACGAAAGGATCGTGGAAAGAGATGGTTCTTTTCAGTTTTCCTCACATATTGACTCTTCAGTTATCTTGCTTTGCTAAGAAGGTTTAAAAGATAAAAGCTAAGTTGCAAATATGGTCCTACGTAAAGCCTGAAGGTGTTGCAGTATAACTTTGTTCTGTGTTTTAATGGAAAACAAATGCTTGATTTGGTAATAAAGAATATTAACTTATGCATCAATTTCTGTTGTATGATGTAATAGTTTCAGTGTGATTGATCAGAGGCAACAAAATAAAAGAAATTAATTCACTCAGAGATAATCTGATTGACACTAGCATGGAGGTAGTGGAGTGGTGACAGGGGATGTTGTACAGTGAAAGTGCAGAAAAATTTGAACACAAGAAGGGACAAGGCATGTTTTCATTCATGTTCTCATTAGACTGGACACAAAAATGCCTGAGATGAACACTGACCTCGGATCTTGGTCAGACTACTAGTTTGATGTTGCTGCTGAAAGGAGCGGGTGGGTGCTCTTCAGAGCTGGTATCTTTATTCAGTGGAAGTGCATAACTTTTACCCAAAACACTGTGGGACTAGCCATGCTACTGGTACATTGATGTTTTCTTGTTATTTTATTTTCTCTCAAAATACTTGATCTCCTGTGCCCAATGGTTTCTTTAATATTGAACAAACTTGCCGACTACAAGTGTCAGAAGTGTGGACTTTTAAGGGTATACAGTGAAGACACTTAATTTTCCAAAGTCTCCAGCTGAGTGCTCAGAGCAGTTTGTTTTGTAATTTTTCAAAGAAATTTTAGGTTTTCAATCTGGTTGCTATTACTACCAACTTTGGCTGGCAGAAAATTTACTCTGGCACTATGAAATGGAGCAAGAAAAGAGAATGAACTTCTAAGGCAGCTATTTTTGTTCAGTGTACTGCATTTAGTCCTATTTGGCAGTGGAGTTCCTTTGGCTTCTGAAAATAGTGTTTAAAAACTATCAAAAATCTTCTATAAGTGGAACATACATTTCAATTTTACTCAGGTTTATTCATGTTAAGTTTCAGACCTGAATGTTAACAAGTATGGGACTATTTTTGACAAATCCTGAGCTCTTCTTGAGTGCTGCTGACAACCTAGGCTTCCCACTGAGATACATACGAACCAAAGATCCTATGTGGCAACATGAGATGCTCAGTTCATCTTGCAAGTTCAGATCCTATGTAAAGGATTGTTTCCTTACAATAAAAAACATAATATTCCTTGATGCTCTTCCTTTTATTCATAGTGTTTCTAACATTCTGGCATTGTTTCTCACTTTTTCTGTTTCTCACCTTTATTTATTGTCTACTGGATGGATTTTTTATTTTTTTTTCTCTCCTCTGTAGCTGGGGGAAAAATAATTAGACTACCATGGGGGATACCAATTTCTTCTAATCTTTTCCCTCAAACTTTAGTCTTTAAATTTTAATGAGGATTTGTTTGATCCTTTTCAAACTGTAATGTTATATTAAAGTTTTACTGCTTTTAATCTAATTGGTCATTTGGTCATATTGTATGTGCAGTGATTTTATATCCATTTAAAATGATCTACTAATAATAGAACTATCAAGTGAAAATTGAGAAGAGAGATGACACAATCCTATCTGAGGGATACTGTAAGTCTGCTGTTGTACTTTAAGGCTGTCCTGCAAAACTTGGACTTGTCAAATCATGTCCTGTTTTTCTGCTGAATCATTACAAAGTGCTGAGTTTGTGCCACTTATTGTTATGTTAAATAGGCTATTACTAAACTTAATATCATCTAAAGAAATTTTCTTGATAAAACCTGGAAGACTATAAATTCTGAACATGAGGGGGAAAAAAAAGCAAGACGAAATTGGACCCTTTATTTACAGTTAGTGTTGTGGAAGTCCAAAGGGAGATGCATCTATTTCTAGCAGGACTAAGCATAGGTTGGAAAATGGATCCTTACAGTGCCACTGTCTTTCAGTGTAGTTGTTGTGCAAAGAATTAGTTTAACTTTCTTGTAAGTTGTGGAATAAAACGTAGTCAGTTTATATAGGGACAAATATAGGGAGAAATGGCAGAATCTTGACAAAATATTTCTAACTTTCTGTTTCACTAAAATTTCAGAGAGTAGTCATCAACTCAGTGTAGGGTGAGTGTCAGGAGGATGGAGCCAGGCTCTTCTCTGTGACATCTAGTGATAGGACAAGGGGCAATGGGTTCAAGCTGGAACATAGGAGGTTCCACTTGAGTATGAGGAAAAACTTCTTTACAGTGAGGGTGACAGAGCACTGGAACAGGCTGCCCAGAGAGGTTGTGGAGTCTCCTTCTCTGGAGACATTCAAAGCCCGCCTGGATGCGTTCCTGTGTGATCTGATCTAGGTGTTCCTGCTCCGGCAGGGGGATTGGACTAGATGATCTTTCGAGGTCCCTTCCAATCTCTAACATTCTGTGATTCTGTGATTCTGTGATAAGGTTGATGTTTGAATTAGTAGAGGAATTTTATTACTCTGTCAGAATGAAGCAATATTCAAGCCAGGTTAATAAGCTATCAGAGGTAATGTTGCCATGGACTACCACAGAGGTCTAGCCAGGAACACTGAATGAAGCAGGTATATTACTATTCTCCAGTGATCCTCCTCTTTGGAGGCAGGACGAGGGTCATTAAGGTTTTCCTGAAGCTAATTTAACAAGGTACACTATATTGTCTTGTAGAAGAAAGGGTAGCTGGTTGTTGTTGGGTTACTTTTTGCCTTGTTGCTCTCTGGCAGATATTCAGGATATGATAATTTACTCTGGGGTAAACCCCCGTGCACAAATGGCTCTACCATTTCTGCAACTTGCTTGTTCCAGCTTGATCTGAGACTAGACCCAAAAGCCAAACAACAAGTCACTTTGTAGGTGTCTAAATGACCAAGCAAGCAGCAAATCAGAAGAAAATCAGACCCACAGGCTGGCTGTAAGAAGGCTTGGAAGCTATATCACCATGGTCCTGCAAAAGGAACCAAAATTGAGCAACAACAGCAGGAACCACAAAAAAAAAAAAAAAAAAAAAAAAAAATTAGTTTCTGGTATGCTTGGCTTGAACTACTGGAAAAGTTAGATCTTTTTTGCTCTTGTTCCTGGAAATTTAAAGTGCTTTTGGTTTTCTGTACAAATCATGTTAATGAAAGATTTGTTGTATGTATTTGTGGTATTTACATATATATGTGCTGGATGTAGTTTCACAAACACTCAAATCTTCTAATTCAGTATTTGAATTACTGTAATTTTGGACTTTTATTTGTAATTTTTCCAGGTACACATCAAAGAATAAACTGCCATCCTTAAATCGCTTAATGCCCAGAAGGTTTTCAAGTCCTTAGAAAGCCATTGCAAAAATGCTTCAGAATTTCAGAAGTGAAAATATTTATCAAATAACAATAGCACTGAGCAGCTGCAGTGGCATTTGGAGGATGGCAACATACGGAGGAAACTAAAGGACCACAATCCTTTAAAACATAGCCTTTGATTTTTGTGAATATCCTTCTGAAGAAAAACTGAACTCAGAAAATCTGAATTGTCAGATTAACTGAGCCCTCTGATGAAATACTGACTTCAGAAACTACTGGAAAGCATTTTAGGGAACATCATTGTATCTTGTTTTTAAATGCACAGGGTATAAACTTCTGTGAAATCACCATAGATTTGATAATCAAACTATTTACTGAATATTTTATTAAACAACTTTATATCAGAAAATGTATTTTTCTATTAATAGTTGGTCAGAATTATTGCTGGGAAATAAAGAATATCTTACTTTCAGTATTATCTCTGTAACTGTTCAAAGTAATGGTGGTATTAACTCTTTGACTGCAGAAGGCCTGTCTTACTTTCAAATATCAATATACACAAGATATTCTATTGAAATATTATACAAGAGTATCTTGCCTAATCCATTCAAGTAAATATTACTGTGCAGTGAATAGTGTTACATAAGATAAAAATTAGTGTTAACTGGCATTGGAGTGGGAGAAACTGAATGGTGAAGTTGAGATATTGGCTCTTGGAGGTGGTGATAGGGGAAGTTGTGCACTACAGCACAAAATATATTTACCTTGTCCCTGCTGTCTGGTGAAGTAGATGTAGAGTCATGAGATATGCTTTAATTTTTCTGGTATTATACATGTGGTAATAATTAAAGGTCATATTGCCACTGAAGAGGAAAAAGCATTTTATGAGAAATACAAAGAGAAGAAAAATCCCCTTGCTTCGGTTAGTATTCTGAACATAGAAGCAAAATGGAAAACAAGTTTTTGAAAAAATTCTATTCACAAAATATTATTTTTGTTTAGGCAGTGAGATACAAAATCAAGTGTGTGTTATTATGAGATAACACTTACCTCTGGAGCTGTTGCAAAGGAAAAAAAAACAAAACAAATTGCCTTCTAAGGAGAGATGATTGCCTTCGAAGAACTTGAGAAAATTGGTGTTACAGTTAGAAACACTTCAAAGTACCTAATTAGGGTTTTGGGGATGGGATTAATGAACCATTTTTAAGAAAAAGAATCCATGCTTGTTAGAGCAGTGATAGATATTTCCACTTATTCAGAAAAGAGTAATGAAAGCATAGTGAATGAATCTTAATGCATTTTCTTTCAAATGTGCACATACATACAACTTTTTAAATACACAAAATGAACATAAAGTTTTCAAAGCGGCAGGTATTCAAAAGTCAGGCTACTGTAGTAACTTCAATTTACCCCTTGTGCTCATGTCTCAGGATTTCTGTCTGTTTAAGACCATTACATGTTTTATCCGTAGCGGAACAGCTTTGTATTGCCTTCTTTGTTGTGATCTTATACATTTGCAGACAGTTGTTCCCTCCAGTTAGCTTCTATTCATACTAACCAGACCCAGTGAGAAAATCTTTCCTCACCAGCCCTTCTTTACTTCAATAATTTTTACTGTTTACCTCTGAACCTCTTATACATTTATCTTTCTTTTTTAAAAATGTTTGTTAATAAGAACTGGAAAAAAATGAACCTGTCAACCAGCAGAGGCCTATTGACACTGAGGAGAGTGGGCTTCGTGTACCTCACATACGAACTCCTATTACAGATTCCCATACAATACCAGTTTAATTTCTGTTGGCAATCATATGACATTGTTGGCTCGTACTCAACTCCTGCTCCCAGAGAGTTCCCAAATAGTCCTGTACAAAACCGCTGTTCTGTTGCAAAACCAGTTGTTTCCCACTTTGTTTCTGCAGCTTATCAGCTGATTAATCCTGTCCTAGCAGGTAGAATATGAAACTTTGCTATATGTGCTCCTGACAAGAACACTTTCTCCATATGAGGCAAGTGTCCTCTCCAGGATTCTAGCTGTGGAATATCACCTGTACTTATCATATAAATTCAATTTACATCTGGCCTTTACTAATGCTCACTGAAGATTTCAATGTTTTTACAAAGTTATTTGTGAGAAATATAATATTTTTAATTTTATTTATTATTATTATTTAGCATAAGTACCAAGACTGTTTAATGGGAAGAGTCCAACTAGCTGGAGACACCAAGGTTTCCTGTAGTGAACTGTAGTTGTGGGCACTCTGAGGCGCTCTCAGATGCAGAAGTCATCCTATAGCTGCTCTTGGTGCTCAACAGCACGTGAATGTATTTCTCCCAGGATTCTTCCTGACTAATCAAGGTGCCAGGGTCATGACTGACTCATCAATGTTTCACGCTGAGAAATTGTAAGGAGGTGTAGGTCACATCCAGAAAAAAAAAAAAAGTCTTTCCAAATAACATTATATTTTTGGCTTTACCGTATATCTAGATACTATTAACACTTATCAAAGCTGACTTAATATTACTCCTCATTGCAATGATTCAAAGGACTAAAACAAAGGGAAAAGATAACAGACAATGACTCAGTCTGAAGAGAATGGACATTAAATAAAGCATGTCTCATCTGAGGTCCCACAAGCTTTGCAGATTGATCATTCACAGAACTATACCAACCAGAAACTTCAGCTTTTGAGTTAGTGCCTATGTCTTTACTCGTCTGTATTACCAATGAAGCCAAAAGGTAGGATGTTTGTCTTCATTTGTACTGAACAAAATTTAGTCCAACATGATGAACAATAGGTGAACTGCTAATTACTGTAACCATGCCAATGTCAAAGGGAATATGGCTAAATAAAAAAACAGTTTTAAATATCTGACCTACAGTTAAAATGGGACAATTTGAAAACCAAACGCATAACATATTTTGAAACATGTATATGTATGTGTGTCAAGTTTGCTGGGATAGCATGACCTTTTAATTTGTTTATTTTAATAGGGGATTTTTGTTTGTTTGGTTTGGTTTTTTGTCTGGTGAAAAACTAATTTTTATCAATTAAAAAAAATAGGTGAAGGTTTGTAATATCTGAAACTGTAATTTCAAGCTTTCTACTGACATTATTGTGGATGTATAGATAAAATAATAGAATACATGACAGGTGCAATCAAATCTGAAAAAAATATTCAAAGAAAATTGTAAGTAATGCACATACTCTTTTTTTTTTTTTTTTTTTTTTTTTTTTAGACATACTGAACAAGTGAATAAAATGTGAGAAAACACAAACAATTTGCTCTGCAGGTACATCTTGAATGACAGATTGACTTATATTTTCCCCAAGAAAATGAATAAGCTGGGCTTATATGGGAAAGTAATTATCTAAACTATAAAACCTTTGAAGACTGTTTAAAAACTTTAAAAAGTTTTGGGATTTTGTTTTTCTTTTAAAAATCAGATGCAAATTTCAAGAAGTGGAGTAATAGGTAAATTGCAAGAAAATGTATTTGACTCATTACGTTAACTACAGACTATTTTAGTTTTTCTTATAAAGCCATTCTAGAAAAAAACCCAACATTAACTCTGATAAGACGTTTAAAATTTGGCATGTATTATGTGTCTGAACTTTTTGCCTGCTCCTGAGATAATTCTGACATTGCTGAACACACCTGGAAGCAGATGTTGGTAGTGACCGTAAGAGAAGAGAAGAATAAAATATGTTGCAAAAGGTATCTTTGCTAGCAACCTAGAGAAACGTTCCTACTAAAGCAACTCTGAGTTTTCTCTGTTTTAATCAAGAAGCAAAATCCCACTAACAGGCTTAGTAAACTTTCCTGCCTTGTCCCTGAGGGAAAGTTGCGTGAATTCCAGAGCCAAGTACGCTGTTCGAAAAGAGCTATCATTAGCTACCATTATTAACAGTAACAGAATTTCAGACTCCTTCCTTTGTAGTAAAGAAGAGAAAGAGGATGAACTTTTGCCGCTATTATAGACTACCTGAGGACCTTGGAAGAGCCAAAAGCTGTTGGTGCTATATAATCCTCAAGCAATATTTTCCATGCTTATTTTTAAACTAGACAACCAGCAGGAAATGGCATACATCCTTACTCAGGCAAGCTGGTAAATCTGGTCTTGCAAACAGGAAAGGCAAAATGCCATGAAGCAGGTTAACAACATCACAACACTTTAACCACTATTTCCATCCAGTGCTACATGGTGCTTAAACAAAATCCTCCACAATGTAAAATCGATTATTACTGTACAACACTGGAATCTAGGGGCTCAGATGTACTTCAGTCATTGCTAGATGCAGGAACACAAATGAGATTTTTAGAGACAAGTGTGTCAATTTGTTTTGAAATATACTTCTGATCTGTTGAATGCAGTGGCCTGTTTGACATTGAGAATGCTTGTGAATACCTGAGAAGTGAATATACAAATACCTCACCCAAAACCAAAATGTTGCATCCAGTAATTTATACTTTGGCTCCTTAAAGTAGACTTCAGACAAAGTTAATGATTTATCACTTTCATTTCAATGCTGGTTAAACACAAAACCTGCAAAGCATACAAAAAACTCTACTATATACACCACTTATTACAACCCCAGTATGTGCATGGCAGCATGGCAAACCAGTACAGATTTGCATATTTTACTATACAATTCATTAGCTTGGCATCATACAATGTACTGCTTTCTAGTTCACCGGGCACAAAACATAAAGTTTATAAGATCCAAAATAAGAAACTGTCCAAAAGGACCTTACCTTCTTGGCAATGAATAAATGAATTATATGTCTTAATGTATGGCCATTAAGAAGGCTGTCAACTTGCTGAAGTAGTAACTGGTCAATGGGAAGGTCTTAAGGGATTACCTATTTAATTTTTTAATTGTTACTTATAAGTGTCACATAAAGAAACTGAAAAATTAGAAGAGGTGAATCTTATCCAAAAGAAGTGTTTTTCATTAGTTGAATGTACATGAACCAGGTGAGAGCCCCTTGTAAGGCAAACATGCATGCATATCCCAAATGAGAGATGATGTTTTTTCACAGAATAAATCTATTACTGTCTCTACTTTTTACCCCTACTGGATTATCTGGTTAGTCTTACAGATTTTCAAAGTAATTTCCCAAGACATTTAAAATTTGTTTCTTATATCATGGTTGGGACAGTGGTGTTCTAGTCTGTAAAAATTCTTACAGATAATTGGAGCAGCAACTGGTCTTTCCATGTCTTCCTGTCCTAGAATCCTACCTTAGCCTCTGGGGTTGGAATTTATCTCATCTAACTTTAGACATCTAAAATTTATACATCTGAGATGGTCACCTGTGCTCCACTCCCAGTCAACAGAGAGAAACATGCACCTCCAGAGGGTGATTCATCAGACCTGTCCTATATGGCTATAGCAGCACAAGACAAATGGCTCTCCAGTGCCTAATTCTCTTCACTGACTCTAAAAAGAGACTCATGTGAGCACAACAGACTTAGATGTATAACTTTTAGATGCTTAAGCTAAGGCAGACATATTAAACTCTAGGTTCTTAGTTAGTTCCTTTGTCTGTCTTTATTTATCCAAGATCAGACAGTTTCAGGTAGAAGGACTGAGAAAGACCCACCACAGATAACCATAGCAGATTTGCACTTTTCTGGAAGATGTGCATTGACACTCTCATCATTGAAAGAACAAGCTGAACTTGGATTTCCTGACTCCCAGGGCACTTTCTATGTGGTGGATTGCTCAATCCAAGGCCTTGTGTTATCTGACTGACTCATGTCTGAAGCCTACTTTGAGAAAGCGGTTGATGGCTGCGGTTTCAGAAATAGGAATATCCATCAGGGCAAGAAGCTATGGGACAATAGCATTTCCTATGAAAAAAGGCTGTAGAGGCTGTAGAAAATTGCAGACCTGGTAGGGTCCTGAATTTTCCTGGGGCTTAGTAATTCATTGAACACTGTGGTATAAAAAGTAATTTTGTGAATATAGTTTTTTATAAATTACTATCAAATGATTTTTAGTTGCTTTACCTTGAAATGTGTTACTGAAAAAAAATAAATACTCCCATTCTGAGTTTCACACTGATATTGAATATTACAGTCATGAACATTTCATGTGTACAAGTATCTTTACTGAGATTTTTTTTCTGTTATTAGATATTTAATTATACTCCTGGCTATATATATAAAAAAATATTTTTTCTTAATAGTTATTGAGTTGCTCATAAACTGTTTTAAATTGTCATGATCTGGTATTTATTCAAGATGAGAGGCTGTCATATGGTGTATAAGAGGTGTAGCTGCTATTCTAACTTCCTAATAAGATAAGTTTGTACACGGAAATAGTCAGTACGCTTGAAAATGCAGTGTAAGATGGAGATATTAACTCAGCCTAAGCAACTGATACTGCTGATCTGAATTCTACACTTGGTGAAATGGATGACAAGACTTCCAATAAATTCAAGTAGAGTCATGCCCATAATTTGGAAGGAATAACATCATGATTAAATGTAAACAACCCTACAGATCTTAATAAAATAATTAGAGTTGTCAGTAGCAATTTGGAGTAGCGCAATGACTTATGTTTCTTCTGATGGTGAAAAGTCTTAATGACATAAATCAGTAGTCTACCAGGAACAGATAAGTTTTCCTATTCAGATTTTTCATTGTCTGCTTCTGTTTATCAGGCAATTGACAGCTCAGCATTTTGTCACCTGTGAGTGATTTGGCATCCTATAACATTTGGAAAAAATCAACTTTAACAATTCATCAAATTTAACACGGGCAAGAACGAAATATGGACCATTAACCAGGTGTACTTTTAATGGAATTTAAGCTTCAGTTGTATATGAAGCTAAAATTTAACTTGCTTTAATTTACTTGTACATTCAATGAATATTGAGAATGAGTAATAATGTATTCACTTTGTGAAATACACTTGTTATATTTCATGAGCCATGGTTAGTTTACAGCCACATAAAAGACAAATTTTCTCATAAAGATGACACCTGAAAGAAGGAAAAAAACTATCAATTTTATTAGATGGGGCACTTATAGAAATTGCAAGTGATTGACTACTAACATGCTGTCATAAAATCCAGCCCTAATAACTGAAATATTCACTAGAGAAGGAAAATTAAAGAAAAATAAGACTGTCAGGATCTACCACAGCATAAATAAATTAAAAGTATCAAATTAAGAAGAAATAATTGCTAATCCTTGTTCAAGGTGATTTGTTGGTGATCTAAATTAATTTAGATACATTTTTTTAAGATTCATTAATTTCATACTGTAATTTTAGAAATCCCTCATTTAACCTGCTCGAGGAGGTTTACTTCTCCTGAGGAAGTCTCAGTTTTGATATTCGGTTCAATTCTCAGGGACATTCAAGCCATAATATGCCCTTTCATAAATGTTCTTTCCAGTCTCGCACTAAAACTTGTCTGCCACCAGTTCTTAGATAAATGATGCATTCAATGTGTATCTGTGTTGCCACAGAAATACTGAGCAGGCATTTGGTGAGGTCTGGCTGCCCTGATTAAAGGAAAGATGAAATAATTGTTAACGTCATAACATTTTAGTGCTAGTCTGGGCCTTACGGGTTTTTATACTAGATAAATCCTCTTTCCTCTGTTTCAGTGTCTTTGAAACAGTGCACCTATGTAGAGGATATTCCTCAAAAGATGGTTCATCCCTGCAGAAATGAATTAAGGAATTAATGTTTGCAAGAACCATTTCTTTCTAATCACTACGAGATATTTTCTCTTGCCCACTGTGCCAAGAACCTGGCAAACACATGTTCAGACTTGGCTTGACAACTTACAGCACAGCTGTGCGGCTCTGTTCAGTTTTTAGTCATCACAGAACTTTGAGTTTGCCCTTGCTAGAATGAGTGGAAGTCTGTTTAGGTACCCACTGGGCACTACACTTCAAAAATAAAAGTGTCATACAATTTTAGCGTTCCCACTTGTTTTGGTACATAAAAAAATAAAGATGTCTATAAAGGAAGGATCCAGACTCAGGCTATTTGAGAAAGGAACCTAAATTAGAATTTATTTTGTCTGGATCTACTGCCATAAATTGTTGCAGAACCTTTACTGTCCATATTAAAGTGGCATAATGTCTTTAATAATAAAAAAAATTTTAAAAGTAAGTATGATTTTCTAATCTTCCATGTTTTGCAATATATCTTTAACAAGATGCAACTCAGTCTGAAGAACCTAGAGACTGAAGAACTTTTGTGGACCTTGTCCTCTGTCTCTAGAATTCAAGCTACGCTAAGTACACGAATGTACTGGCTGAGATGAAATTGAAAGATTTGTAGGAATTTATCATGGACTTTGCCTTTTACACAAAACATTGATTTACAAATGAGATCCTACTTGATAAACCTGATAAAGTATATCAAACCAAGTAGATTTGTATGATAATGCATGTTTTTTTCAATACAGTACTGTAAAAAAGGAAGAGGTTCCCTCTCTGAGAAGATTGCTGTAACATTCATATAACCTAAGGTAGGAATCTTGATGCAAACTCATTTGTAGCTCAATGCCTACAAAAATGAATAACGTATTCCATGTCCTGTAATTCCATTAAAGACTTAGACTTTGAGAAAAATAAATTACAGAGATTGAAAGGTAGGTAAAAGTGAACAGAAAATGTATAAATTAGTGCTCATGTACTTTGTGTAATTCACTTTTTCTCAGCTGCTGGTAAAAATAAGAGGAAAAGAGATGTTAAAAAAAATAGAAGAGAAGGAAAATAGAAGAAGCACAGATATTTTGGTTCACTATCATCTGTCCTTTAATTTTTAACTAGACAGTGGCATGAAGTGGACTGTAAAATCCACTACATAGGGTCCATTTTACTTAGTAAAAATTGTACAGTCGGTTGAAAGAGCAGCTGGTGACATTGTAGTCAATGCTCTCTAAAAGCTAATTGAGAATGATTGGAAAAAAATCTAATGTAATATATGGCTGCACAGATTTCCATCTCACCCCAGACACTCATTACACACATCTGTTCTTCATTCCCAATAAACAACACGATTCCTCTGAGTTTCTTCCAGAGAAACTCATCAACAACCCAGAAGACAAAGAGGCATACGTGAAACACATGTTGAATTTTATCCACCCTGGATTAGCAGTTGCTCTAACTATTATCTGCTTCCAATGTAATTTGAATTGCATCATCAATGTACATTTTTCATTAAATTTAGAAATATTTGTATGACTTGTGTTATTGTGGTACCCAGAAAAATGGAAAAAAAAATGTTCATATATACAGGCAAATTGTTACAATGAAATAGTTTTCAATTTAAAAGGTACAGCAAATAGAAATGTTGAGTCAGCTCTGTGTTTTGAAAGAACAAAATCCATTTTGATAAGTTAGTGGGGCTCTAAAGGTTGATGCAATTTTCCAATATTTTCAGGTGTTTAAATTCCCACAGAGTATTTTATATTAGCTGGGATACTAAATCAAGCAATATGTAAAAAATTCTGAAAAAAATGCTTTCTCTTCCCATATATACTCAAAGGTCACAGGTACCCTGTATTAATTTAGCATTTGGTTGTTAATCTAGTAGACAGTTTTTAGGATTCAACAAGTTGTGTTCTAATAACATCCTTCTCAATGTACCATTAATTGTATTTCTTGTAATCTGATACTAAAAGTCAGGTTTTCTGCTTGTACACCATCATGGAGTCCTATCCAGACTGGTTTAACATCATTTTATGCATGCTAAGAATCTGGTCCACAGACAACGAAAATTACTTTTTCTTTTGTATAGGATCCCCCTTTTTTTTTTTTTTTTTTTTTTTTTTGGTGACTTAATGGGAAGCACCACAGCAGTCTCTTTACCATAGCCTCACATCTGACATAGCTTAATAGACCTATTCTGCAATTTGCCATTCATTTTGGTAACCCTATTGGTCATGGATATGGAGTAGAGTCTTGCAGATGTCTTGTGGATGAGTGCTGTTATAATACATGCTTCTTTCTGTTTAGTGTCACAGCCCCAGTCAAATCAACTGTCTGTAACAGCTTGATTCTTTTATTCTTTCCATAAAATGACATGATGCATGGGTTCTTTTCTTTTGGGAGAAAAGAAACTTGAGACATCTACAGAAGAGTTGTGGTGGAGGTACTGTATGATGTTAACAAGACAGTACTAAACTCCTTCAGGCACATGTTAGAGAAGCATATCCCCACTACTGGATATTTACCATCACCACTGTACCATGATAAGAAATGATGCTCTGAAAAGGAGGCCCAGAGGAGTAATCCCATGTCAAAAAGTGTTGAGAACTCTTATTCCAAATACCAGAAACACCTCTGAGATTTAATTTTCATCCAATGCAATGTAAGAGGCTAGTTAATGTATTATATTTACCATTGCAACCATGTGTTTTTATACTGCCTTGCACAGAAAATCTTTGAACAAACTCCTTGGAGGGATAAAAGTCACCAGAATTAGTGATTATAGATTGTTCCACTGGGAAATACAGACGTGAACAGTGCTTCCAAAGCATGCAAACAAATACACTGGTGTTCTATACATCAAAGAAAGTGTTTTATGTGTGCGTATGACTGTTCCTACTTACATGTTAAATCTGTAGAAAAGTCCTGAATCAAAATATTTATCTCTTCAGTCATAAAGTAAGAGCTAAAAGAATAAAGCAAACCCCTACATTGTCCTAAGGACTTTCAGTTGTTTAGAGATGAGATAATTATCCTATCTAATTCAGTAGGGCTCTAAAATTCTGGAGAACGGTCCTAACAGTGAATGCTCATTTACTAACACCTACAGATACTCTTCTAATGCAGTCTACCACTGATAATTGTGTTGGACTGAAAAGACAAAGCAGTGTTGTCCATTTTGTCTGGTAAATGTGTAGAGGAACACAGACTTCTGATGGAAAGCAGCTCTATTTCAACCTTGGGTAGCTAGCATCATCCATGAGCAGTTTCACAATGCCCCTGGAAAGGATAAAGCTTAACACCCTCATATTACAAGCAAGTCCTCCTACAATAATATCATTCTGTCCTATTGCTAGGAACACTGAAAAAGTTACCCCACTGTTACATAGCATCTTTGTTCTGTTGTACTCTTCAAAATATTCTACTGAGAAGTAAAATTATAAGCTCCTAATGCTGTAATTTTATGTTTAAAGCTTCCACCAGCTGTCATCAAGTGTGGTTGTTGCTTATCAGTCTTGATATTCTCGAGTTTGTGATACTTGCCACGTTACTTGGGGAATGGTAAGAAAAAAGAATCCTGAACTTTTTCATGTTCAGAATCACCAGCTATCTCCCACAGATCCTCAGATCTTCTCTCTTCTGACAGAATAGAAGAAGGATTTTCTTCCTTGTCTCATATTTTTTTGAATTAGTTCTTTGATCATAGAGTTGTGAGGTCCGTGAGGAAAATTAGGCAAAGATTTAGCAGAACCACTCAACATAAGAGACGCTTTGGCTACGTCACTAGGTTTACAAACCTGTAGAAATAACAGGACAGGCTCTGGCTGTGCCAGGCCTAACCAAAATAACTGTTTTATGTGGTTGATGAGGGGCAGAAAACTCAGACTAGAATCACAGAATCACAGAATGTTAGAGATTGGAAGGGACCTCGAAAGATCATCTAGTCCAATCCCCCTGCCGGAGCAGGGGCTCTTCCTAACTGGGTCCCAGACTCAAATACCACAATGGCAGCTAAAGCTTGAACTGCTGTTAAGATTATCTGCTAATAAAGCCCACTGCATGTCTTACAGGCAGCAATATGGCTTTTTGTGGTGGTGATGGGTTTGGGAGCCTGCCAAGCCTTAATTACAGCCTGGACTGCAGGATCTCTGGAACAAATTAGCAAAATCTCTTGCTGACTTCCTGTTCTCTGGCCATCCGTAAACTCCCTACAACATATTATTGGAGTAAAGACTGTAACATCTTTCTCAGTGAAGACACCCACAAGTGGCCTCATTCCTTCAGATTTCTTGTTTGGAAGTTTTCTAACGCTTGAAACAGGATAAAATTATCTTGCTTCTAGGAGCTACCTTGTTCTTCAAATGGCAAAGGTATAGCAGAATGTTAGCTGATAAACACTGAGGGTAGGATTCAGTTCCAAAAGCATGGATATCTTAAACCACTTTAGGTGCTCCCTCAAGTATCTGCATGGGGCTGGAAGATATGACACTAGGACCTTCAGCAGACTCCTGATTTTCTGCAGCAAAAGCTGATATCCAGTTAAGAAACTGCAGAACAACTCAAATTGTAGCAACATCTATGTTCAGATGACTGTATCCCTCCTCTAATCCCTGCTTCTGAATCCATGGAAATTGATAAAAGGCAATCCTTCATATACTCCCAATCTGAGATGCCATCAGCAACACACCCCTGTTAAAATCTGTTTCCCTCTGCTATTTTTAGAGATAGAAGATCCTCAGACAGATGGGAAGCCTCTTGCTCTGGCCAAGCCTGTTTTGGAAAATATTTTGTGACTGTAACCAGTTGCATCATAAAGATGTTTGAAGAGTAAGCTTTCTGGATTTTCCAACAAATTATCTCAAGTTTTGTCTTTCATTGGGCTAATATATGCATATTCTGCTTGAAAACAAACCATCAGCCTAGCTGACCAAAAGGAAGGCTAATACTCTTTCAGATGTAGCTGGGAAGATTCCGCTCTTAAGCACTGGTTTTGTCATCTATCCACAGCTTATGAAAGACAATATCTGTATTGGATAGTTTATGCTTTTTCAAAGATCCTGTTATGTCAAACAGAACCTGATTTAACTGTGAGGTCTTTCTGGACATCATTCTTTGGGCTTCCAGCTGAAATGGCAAAGTACTGGGGTCAGAAAGTCCTCTTGTTTCCCGCTAACTGCTGCAGTTCTGTTATTCTGCAGTTCTCATGGGGCTGCATTGCTGTAGCTGACATTGGGCTTTGTCTTCTATCTCTGGACTTCCAGATGCAAACAATTAATATTTTTTTTTATCTAATAGAAATAAAGTCTAACTTTAAAAATCTAATTTAGAAGCTACATCAAGACGACACAACTGAAAACTCCCTTTCTCTTGCTTCTAAGATTTAATATGTGACAACCTTCAAAACTCAGTGAATGTAAGCCTTTGAATTCAACTTTTGTCCAGATTTCAGCCAGCTTCACAGACCAAACTGTACCTGTATAGGCTTACAAGATGCAAAACTCCTCTAAGGAAGTAGGGATGACAAGATATTACTTTCCTCATCAGATAAATTATTTTTTCTATCTTCCAAAGGAAAAGAATGGCTTCCACATTCACTCTGCTCTCTGTGAAGTAAATAAAGATTTTAGGATTTTCAAGTTCATGATCAATGTGTTGGCTGTGAAGATTTGTCTTGAGGTCTGACAGCACAGTTGAACACAAAGTCAGTGTAGATTTTGTTACAACAGAAGCATTTTCTGTAACTTTACAGAGCCCACTTACCGAAGATGCACACACTACCAAATTTCTATTTAAAAGAGTCCCCTCCCTCCTCAGAACAAGATTTAACTAAATGAGTTTCCACTCAATAAATTAGCTAATGGTTTATCTCTCTCTGGAGACACACCAGCAACATAAATGTAAGTTGAAAGCCATCCTAGTGCTCCTTTAGACTAAGAAGAAATAAAAGAAATTGGAAACAATGTGTAACATCCCAGAAACAAAGACAATGCTAATCTTAAAATGCCGGGTACAGTAAGTATGTTTTCTTCTTAGATATAAAAGAGATATTAGAGAAGAGATGTTGGTTTGAGCTTGTTTCTCAAATAGGTCAGCTACTTATGGTCTTGACTTTGCATAGACTCTGGTAAAATATTTGTTGATTCTAATCAAGGACAAATGTCCTATTGTTTACTTACTTTCCACAAAGTACAATGGGGCCTTCAGACAATGAGAAGAGGACCTTAGGATAATAATATTATATTTCTAGATTAGAAAGTACTGGTCCAAGTTTTTGCTAAATTAATATGATGGAGTTTAAACAAAGTGAAAAAAATTTCTGTATTGAGCACATTCTCAGAACACTTGACAATACTAATTTGCTAGTTTTTGAAAATTAGGTATACCGCTGTGAAAGAGTAATTAGACATAATTGTATAGCAAATTAATGAGTTGAAGAGCTTAAAAGTAATGAAGAAAAAATATAGCCTGTATGAATTACAGTAGAACAGACAGATGACAAAACAAAGTATGCAATATTTAATCATTTGCAAATATTTTAAAATACAATTACAAATATTTTATTTCTATGGAATGTTCTTTTATTTACTTAGTAGGCAACACATGATTTTTGAACTGCTATTGAATCTTTGCAGGCATCTGAGCTGAAAATAACAGTCTGCTCTGTCTGTGTGACATTGTGACATGCATGAAAAATGAGGGATATTTCTTGTAAATGCTAGAGCACACATGTCTCTGTGCGTGTCTGTGCACATGCATGCACTCACATGTATATGCAATCACTTGGATTTCATGTGTGTCTCCTCCAGCCCCCATAACCATGTTCTAAGTTTTACCTTCCTAAATAATGTCTACATTCCTCTAACATTATTACTGTGCATCTATTGCTATTTTGCTTGGTGAAGAATGCTCATATGTGCTGTGTACTAACTCAGGATGCATTTGCCATTGGTAGGGAATGAGTAATCCATTTCAAGCTTTTTTATTCTCACTGTAAATGCAAAAATGTTTACTAATATTTTCTGCTAGATAAGAAAGTATTTTTTCATATAAATTTCTCTTTCATTTTTCTTTTTTTTTTGGCCACGTTATTTCAAATGTCAGTAGATAGAGCAATAATGCTCTGAGATACTGCAAAATTTCCAGGAAGATTAATGTTGTACCTTTCACGATACACTGCTTATTAACAGAAAATTGAAAATAAGTAGTACACTATGCTGAGATACAGGGAGATGTATAGCATCCAAAAACAATGCATACAGATACGGGTTATAAGGCTGGTCCAAGTCAGAACTGCCTTTTCAGTTGACTGAACAGTACCAATACTCTAATCTAATACCAAATTTGCAATAGTATTTGGAAGTGCAGATTAAACATGGTACCCAGAAGGGACATTCATGTACATTCACACACATATATTCACGTTCATACATGAGTAGAGTAGGATATATTTTTTATTTTCATACCCCCTGGGTATCCTTCCATTGAGTTACCTTCTATTGTCTTCCTCACAGGAAGGGTTGGTGTTTCTCATAAGCTTCACCTCTTTATCTCCTTTCTAGATAGTTATTTATTTACCTGTATGCAGCTGTTTACCAGAGCCATGGCTGACATTACTCCTGGACACACTGCAAAAAATGAACAAGGGAGACGAGTTCATTTTGGACAATATCTCCCCTGTGCTAACTAGCACCAGTTTAGGGGTCTCACTCTTTCTTTGGAAAGAAGCTCATCAATTTTGTGTACTCATTAGAGGAAATCTTCTTATTTACTTCATTCTCTTACGTCTTTATACTCTTATCTCTTGCTTTTATTTTGTAGAAGCATATTGCTTCCCCTATCATGCATGCAGTGTGCCGCCTTCTGACTTTTTACCTTACCAGTAGCTAGCTGGTCGCAGACTTTAAGTATGATAAATGAACTGGCATGCCTCTTTCTTGTATTCTTTTAAAAAGAAAGGAAGACCACAAATGCAATTGTCATGTATATATATTGCTTTTGTTTTCTTGTCTACTACAGCCAGAAGTACCTAAATCTGAACTGTTTGCCCAGCAAACACCCATCAGCTCATCAGACCTGCTCATTAAGGGTGGAGGCAGATATAGGTTGGCACTGTGTGTGCACTTGTAAATGTGTACCATAGAGTTTTATGGATCAATCTCTAAACAGACATTTATGCCATTCTTCTCATTAGACAGAAGTTTTGCAGGCCATTACTCTTGAGCTAAATGAGGGAGAAATGTTAGCTTGAATAAAGGCTAATGTTTATGCTTTTGGGTTTATGGACTAGTTAGGAGGGTCTAAAGCTATCTTAGTTTGACATCACACTCACTCATGTCTCCTCTTAATAAAAACAACTGGCAACTGCATAATTTAAAACAGTGAAAGGGAATTATGTGAAGATCATAACAAAAAGTGTCATACATGTAGGGCTTAGTTTCTGGATGGATATTTCAAAAAATAGAAGTCACTAACTTAGGTTGAAGACCATTACTCTCAACTTGTCATCTTTTGGCAGATAAGGATGCATTAGAATGTGCTCTGCAGGGAACATGTACAAAGGCATCAGGCAAAGACTGCTATTCCCCATGGGCAAATACTCTCTTAAAACCTCAGCTGGCCCCACCATGGAAGCATGTCAGGCTCTGTTAGGTTTCCCCAAGCTACATGAAATTCTTTTCCTCTGTCATTATAGTGGGTAAGTTCCGTGGGTAAGATCTTTAGGAGATTTGAATGTGTGAATGAAAAGTTCAAGACTGATAGAGCAAATTACTGTTTGGACATTTAGGTGCTGACAATACTAGCCTACCACTTGGTATCCTTGAATGCAGAACTGTTACATGAATGAGCTATTACACTTATGTTTGTAATTGATAAATAAAGGTTTTCACCATATGTGAAAAGAGTTTGACTCTATTATAGAGTTCTGCCAGGAAGGCTGTTGTGAAAGATAAATTGTTCTTAAATTTTGCATGTGTGCCTAGCTGTATAGCAAGAATATTTTCCATTTATGGTCTATAAATTATTCTTATTCAATATTTCCTTAAAAAACAGCAACAACAACTCCCCTTTGGGAGAATTTTCTAAAACATAATCATGAGGGATAAAAATGAGATATGATTTATATAGGGACAAATACGAAAGGCTTAACGTAGCATTCCAGAATTCTGAATTCTGGGGCTATGTCTAGAACAGAATGTCTACAGTTCTACTAATTTGAAAAACAAAATAAATAAAAAAATCACTATTCCTGTGCATTACATAATTGTTCTTCAAATAGGCAAGAAACTTTAGGATTTCAAAACTAACTTTTTTTTTTTCTCAAGGGAAAAATTATTAAATGATGCAAGATGCTCTTTCAGAATCAACATTCATAGGAAATGTTTTGCATTTTTTGTTAAGGTCTAATTACTGGGCAGCATAGCAATAATGATACACAGTGTTTTACAATACCTTCTGAATGGCCCACTACAGGTTATTCTGGGTTCATGACCACTTTTGACTAATGCAGTAGGGCAAAACTTTTAAACCCTAGTCTAGGAAAGCAAACAACTTAGGGGCAGTTAGATGCCTAAATGCTTTCCATCACTAGTTTAAAAGGTCCAAAGATATTTCACTATTTTTGGGACCTGTGGTCCACTAATGAAAGTACTCAAAATAACTTTTGGGCAATATCACTCTGTAGAAGCACAGCTCATTAATGAGGTGAGAGAAAGTCTTTTGCTACAAAACTGAGAGAATGATGTGGCCATTGTTTGTCATTTCTAAGATAGCCGTCCTGTTAACATCTCTGAGTATTCTGATATTGGGTAACTCTAGCAACAGGATTGTCATCTTTAATTCTTCATCCAGTTAACCATCAGCTTAGACAGGAAGTCAGATAAGATTTATTTCAAGAGAAGACTTAAATTAACACAAAATATTTTTTCTTTTTTGTGGGTCATCGGGATTCTAAAATATTAAATCATGTTTCTAAAATGGTGATGGGACTCATATTTTCAATGTAGCTAAAATCTAGGAGGAAAAAAATGTCCTCTGCAGATGTGACAAGTTATCCCATCTTTGGGATGTTTTTCTTTCATTTACTGCAGAAATGATATTTTGGGGATTTCCATTATGTATGTGTGTGTGTTTGTAGGCATTACGTGGATAGTTCTGAATCTGCTTAGATACTGTTTCTGAGTCTCAAAAAACATGGAAAAAATCAGTGTATTTGATGGACAGAAAGTGTCATGAATTCCCATAAGAATCTGACAAAGAAATGGCAAAAAAAAAACCCCAAAACAAAACAAAACAAACATAAAAAACACCAACCCAAAAAAACCCCAACAAGAAACCCTATAAGTTTAATGAAAAAGGTTATCTACGTATGTCTATGAAATGTATATAAAGGTCCTCAACTCATCCAGATACCAGTAGTATCATGCAGCAATACAGAATGCATCAATGACCCAATTTTTTTGAAGAAAACTAGGTCTTTCTGTGGACATCCTAATTGTCCTCTATAGTAAACAGAAAAGACAAATTTATCCCAGGAACAATTCAGTTTGGAAGAACTTAAGTTCCTGTGGAGGCAAGTCTTTCTTTCTATGTTAGTTAAAGATCGAGTCAGGGGCAACTAAACTTGTAAGTGTTCATGATAAAATGAACCTAGTTCAGCAGAATGAAATGAAGAGTCATTATTTGAACTCTCAGCAGAAGAGAAGAAAAACATATTCTTTTTATTGTCTAATAGAAATATTTTTCCAGATTAGAAAGTAATTTTTATTACAATAAATTGACACTAGTAACTTGGCAGAGATCAAAACAAAAAAATTAAGATTGCATGTCCTAAACATCCTTTCAAAAATCTAGAAGAAATAAAACTTTTTAGATCCTATTAGATGATCTCCAGCTGTTTATAGGAATTATCTTGAATGCCACTACTTAACTGACTGAAGTGAATGTTTTCATCATTACCTGCCATACGTTAAACCGGCCCCTGCTCAAAATGGGAAATTTCTCTGTTGTCCCAGAATACAGAGGAGGTATTTGGTTTCTGGATTGGAAGGTATTTCAGACTCAGTGAAGGGGTGGTAAAATAGGAATAAATGATCCCTTAAAAATATTCTTCTTCAGCCAGACAGTGGAATTTACAGGAGTAAAACTGAAACACAGTTTGACTTTCTTTGCTTCCACAAATCCATCAAACTGTCAACGCATCAGACTACCACATTTTTCCTTTACCACAAGATGGAAATTCAAGTAGGTGGTTTCTTTATTACCATAGTAGCAACAGATGTCATTGGTGCATTAAAACTGGGTGCCTTTGACTTTGTGATTTAGTTTCCCCATCCATCTTCCTGTTCCATGGAATCACACTGAAGAAGTACATTTGTAGATGGCTAGTGAAATGAATTTAAGGATATATTGCAAACTGAAATACTGTCATAAACGTATTACATCTTGCACTAGTGACACAGAAGGTGATCTAAGCACCTGATTAAGACATTTAAGAATTTTTTTAAACCATTGTATACAAGTCCAAAGACGGATATTTGCATTTTATTTGCTCTGTGGTAGTATGCGGTTTTATTTTTAAATGCTGAGTACAGAATTTTTTCTATTGCAGAAACAATCCCCACCATTTCAAGTACACTAGTGTTACACACTTTACTGTTGTCTATCTCTGTCACTCCCTACGTCACCCCTCCCCGGATTCAGGCACTGACACGTTGTCAGTCCTCTGCTAAGGAAGTTCGAATAGCTCTAGAAAAATGCTGCTCTTTCTCTAAATAAGGTTTGGATTAAAGTGAAAATTAAGGAGAAGGAATATAACTTTTTCTGGTTTTGTTTTTTGTTTCTTTGTTTGTTAGTTTGTTTTCCTCTCTCCTCTTTACGAACAGAGTTCTGCTTGTAGAAGCTTAATCCTACATATTCAGATAGATCTTTCCAAGGACAATGCAAATATGATATGAAAAAAAGTCTTCCTAGAATCAGTGTTCTGCTAGAAGGCTCATCTGAGCTCATCAGAAACTTCAATCGCCTCTCCAGATGTATATGATCTTCCCTGGTAAAGTTATGGGATTGCTAAAATCCCCTACAAGCCTGTAATGTATGCTGCACAAAGTGATGAATTAACCTGTAGACTGAACCAAGACTAGGTTACTAGCACATAAGAGGTGATAATCAGCTGTCAAGAAAGAAAAAATGTTTTCTCTCAGATCCTTTTATGTAACTTTTTTATTTTTAAATTTAATTCCATCACACTTTATGAAATGTTCATTGCTTACTTGGTCCCTTAGCAAATTTGTATAGCTTTTGGTAACTTGTATCTATATGGCAAACATAGTGACAATGGTATCTATAATTCACATCTGCTAGCTAGAAGATGCAAAAGATACAAATGTAGAAGCATTTCCTAAACTACTGAGACATAATTTTTTCCCCCTGTTTCTCAAGAAGTGACGTCAAATGTAACTCTCGCAGACAAGAGAAATTTGGTGTAAACAGTAACACAGGAAGTCATCTTGCCCACCACCTCTAAATTAGGTCTTTATTGGTGAGTTTAAGGAAAGCAAAATGAGACAGAAAAGATTAAGTTTGGGACAGTCTAAAAAGTTATAACCTCTATACTAAGTGAAATGTAAAAAACTTGTCAATATGTCGATTTGTATTTTTTAGTAGTTTTGCTTTGAATAATTTGTGTTCATTTATAACTCCATCTGTGAATATGGTCACTACTGCTAATGTATTAGTTTTTATTTCATACTTGAAATTTTGCTTGTTTATAACAATTAATTTTAGTGGAAGCAGGGTCATTTTTCTTGTTCTGCTACAGGATAAAATGAGGGATCAGTTTGCGGGAAAGCAATGCAAGTTTTAATCTCAGAATAGCCATAAAGGGCTAGCAGCGCAGATTAGCAAGTATATCAGTATGGTAATTGGTTGCAAAGCTTCTGAATCAGTCTTTCATTTAGTACAGATTATATAGTCAGTTAGAAAACATGAGCTCCTAACCCTTTATCTTCTGATAAGGGATTCTACAGCAATGGTGTCACTCTGATCGCACTATAAATTCGGATCAGTGTGGCATGTTAGTAAATTCTTTAGTCTGAATAACAGCCTTCACTTGTCAACAAATTGCTGAATTCAGCTAGCATACAATAGTTTTTTAATGAACTGCTTCTTTATTCTGGAGTGTTAAACACATCCATTTCAAGAAGAGCAAATCAGAAACTCATAAAAGCCATCTGAAAAAAGATTTAGTTCATTCTTTCATTCTGCAAGGTAGAACTACAGAGTGTTTATGGGTCTGTCTCCACCACGTGAGTTCACCAATGTTTTTACTTTTTGACACAAATAACCAAAAATTTATTTTATTTACCAGCATCTTCATTTAAAACATTGAATTGGCCAAATTAACAAAATGTAGTTCAACTGAGTAATCAAATGTTGACAAAAATTCCATAGCTAAGTGTCCTGGGATGTTGGCTCTAATGTTTTGTGTCATTAGTCTCAAAATGTTTTTAAAATAATAATGCCAGCTCTAAAGGCACAAAACTCGTACATAATTACAAAACAACTCTTAAGTCTAATTCTTATCCTGTAGTAATAGATCCTACAGTGAGATTTATTCCATAATCATGGAAGGCAAAAGCATTTACAACTAGAATAAATTAAAGTAAATGAAGAGGAAAATTGTATTCTGTGTAACATTTAGTTCATTATAGGCTTAAACAACTATGTCAATCCATGTTCATCAATATAAGTTATGATGCTCTCAGACATAATTAAATACAAATGTTATCACCAAGAAACAATTCATGTTACGCAAGCACAGAAATTATTACACTGTAAAAGATTTACCTTTTTTTTAGGGTTTTATTGGCAGTGTTCAAGAATATGAGTAGTACACAATAGTAGAGAATTTTTTTTTGCTGTTTGTTTGTTAAGTTTTTTTTCACTAGACATCATAATATAGCAAATTATAGCCTTTTCTGCATTCTCTGTTGCTGGGTCTTACTCCCTACTGTGTTGATGCTTGATTCCATACCTCATTACATGCCCCTGTGGCTCTTTATTTGTTCAGTTAGGGTCTCACTGGGGTTCATTAAACCACATTAGACATCACTGACATTTCTGATGGAATTGCATCATAATTTGTGCAAGAGCATAAAAGAGAATTCTGGAGTTTTACATGGTACATACAAGCAAGGAAGTCCATAAGGTGTGGGGCAAACTGGGTATCAGGTTGTCTATATATCAGGTTGTTATATTATCTTCCAAGGATCTTAAACCAAGCAAACTATGCAGGCTTAAAAATCTTTTTCTGGGATATTATATATGTCCAATTAAATTTTTCCACTTACTGCAATTTTCAGATACAAATTTGGAACTTTACATAACTTTTCAACATTCGCACAAACTGTCAAGTGGAATGTGGTTCAAATAAAATAAACAAAAAACTTAAATATTTTCCTGTAGATAAGAAATAGGATCAGATTCTTTTCTAGTAGTCCTAATAGTATTGAGCAAATGAGGCATATTCTGAGGTTCTGGTGAGATAGAGAAAAAAGACTTCAGTTTGGTGGTGTTGAGATCTTTCTGTGGAGTGGAGTGGAACAAAAGAAAACAATTACTTATACCAATACTATTTTCAAAAGAAAGGAATAGTGAATGACAATAATCAACTATCCTGAATCTTAAAATACTGTCCAGTCAGGTGGTTCAAACATGCTTGTGGGAGAGATGAGCTCAAAAGCTCCTCAGGTAAAGACAAGAATTGAAGGACAGTTCTATTCACCCTTGACGAATACCCCTAGACACTCTGCTTCTGAATAGAAGGAAAATTAATCATGTGGCTCTTTGGTGACAATAATGATTTCTTTCATTTGTTTCTTTTACAAGTACCAAGTGTGGTATATTTATTTCAGATCAAAATTATTTGTTTTGTGTTGAAGTAAATAGTTATTCTTTTACAATTAAATTTTAGTTAATTTTAATATATCTTCCTCCTCCAGTTTTTCTTTTTTTTAAAAAAAAAATGATGAATTACAGCAAAAAAAGGTTATTCCTCAACTCCTAGAGATACCATGAATGATATCTAATAATTGACTTTACAAGGAAGAGAAGAATTCATAGCAGTGTGGTATAGCAGCAAAGATTTTGTCAGTAAGCTAGTGCTGATGATAAATAACAAAATCTCTTGTGACCTAGGCGGGTTGTCCTATAGAAAGGGCAAAGAAAGAACTGTGTAACACCAAAGAGTCTGTTTCACGGACAACTATTTCAGAACTGCGTGAGGGAATTCTACCCATATGAGTTCCGTCTCAATCAGCCTACAGAAGGTAATAAAGATTTTCTGAGGTAAAGATTTTCTATGTTTTGTTTCAAATTTCTGCAGGATCTGACTCCTAGTTCTCATTTAATTTCTGTCTAGGTATATTTAGCTTATAGGGTCAGCTGCAATAATGCCGTTTCTGATTGATATTTTGCTACTTATGCAGCTCTTAAAAAGCAAACATTCTAATAGAGAGATACACTGAGTAGTAATAATAATAAAAACAAAGATTAAAGAGAACATCAAATCTAATAGCATTAATAAGAAAAAAAATATATGGTTAGATCATGGCTTAACTCCCATTTCTCCACAGAGTTTAAAAATGTGTAATTGTTTCTTCTTCTCTACAAATTCTTTAATAGTGTTTTTGTGTAAGTACTTTGTATATGGATACAAACACGAAAACATGCTGTAGACATTGCCCACCATCCTGACTTTGCTGGTTTAATCATTAAAATGTAGTGGTTTAAAAAATAGGTAATTTAATGAATTTTTTCCAAGCAAATATAGATTTACTCTTAAAAGTACAAACTGAAACAAATTATCCTCAAAATCCAACCTTATTCTGCTTTTTATGGAACACAAAAATAAGGGATATTCAATCATAACCAGTGTGAGGAGCACACTGCAATAAAACCTTGGCACTATGTTGTGGTTTCAGCTGGGATAGAGTTAATTTTCCTCCTAGTAGCTGGTATAATACCATATTTTGGATTTAAGATGAGAATAATGTTGATAACACCCTGGTGTTTCAGTTATTGCTCAGCAGTGCTTATACTAAGGCAAGGACTTTTCAGCTTCTCATACTGCCCTGCCTGCGAGGAGGCTGGAGGTGCACAGGAAGCTGGGAGGGAACACAGTGAGTGCAGCTGACCCCAACTGATTGAAGGGTTGTTCTATACTATATGACGTAATGCTGAACACGCCGAACAATGAAACTGGGGACAGTTAGCTGTGGGGCAGTGCAGCTGCTTGGGGACTGGCTGGGCATCAGTCAGCAGGTGGTGAGGAATTGCATTGCACATCACTTGTTTTGCATATTCTTTTCTGTCCTATTAAACTATCTTTATCTCAACCCACGAGTTTTACCTTTTTTCCGATGCTTTCCCCCATCCCTCTAGAGGGGAGTAGCAAATGGCTGTGTGATGTTTAGCTGCCTGCCAGGTTAAACCAAACACACTAAAATGAATAATGACAACATATGCGTTTGTACTGGGATAAAAATATATGGAGAAATCTTCATACTTCAGGACATGAAACAGCTACTAATAAAAGCAATTTTACATAAATTTCCCCTTTTGGCAGATCAATAAGACTAATGAAATTCACATAGCTATCCCCTGAAGTCAGCAAAACTGACGCCTATCCACACCAGCTGTAACATAGAGACATTGTTGAAATACAACAACAACAAAAAAAAAAAGGTTTTATTGAATGCAACAACTAGAGAAGAATATATTACTACGAGAAAGTAATTGACAAAATGAAACCATGCATGATAAGAGAGTTAATGGATACCAAATTCAGAGATGGACAAAATAAATACGAGCCCTTGGGGAATCTGTGTACACTGGATACTCACATCAAAGAAACGAATAGAAGTACACACAGAAAAAGAGATCCAACTCATCATCAGTTTCATTGATTTTCTCAAGACATGTGTTTACTCAGGCATACAACGCTCTCCATGCTTAGCAGCAGCCTGCTAAGTGAACAACAGGCAGTATCCATCTCTGAGGACATCATCTATCACAATGCCCAGGAGACACATACTAAATTTTAGATGGTGCTGGAAGGCAGAATTTCCAGATTGCACGGCGTTTCTCTCTAAATTTGAATTTAGACTTTATGGATCCTGTCCCATGAATTTACTGAAAATACAAAAACAGACCACATGGTTGGCTTATATTAGTAATGGTGGAGAAAGTTCTTATGTGTTTTTTTTTTCCAATTTATTTTTATCAAAGTTAAATAACCAAATCGTTTCTGTATAAGTAACACTTACATAGCCTTATTCCCTGGTTATGGCAGAGGACGAAACTAAGACTGAAATTTATTTCTTTGTCCCACTGATTTGATATGGGTTTCAGATTAAAATAGTTTCTACACCTTTTTACTCAGAGGTGACTGGTTGAGCACTATGATATAAATCAATGTGATAGCGTGATTTTTAAACTAGCCTGTATAAGACAAGTAAGTATGCTTTTTAAGCAATGGTGATTGCTTAACTCTTTCATAACTGGTTTCTTAATCAAGGGATTGCTGGAGAAATAAATAGTTTTGACAAAACATTTATTCTTTTTCTGTGAAGTATGCAGCATAGCCTAGAGAATTTCAGATAACTCGTGATGAGTGTTTCATCTATCCAGTAATTTCAAATATTACATGTCTCAAAAATACTTGTTTTCTGATATTCACTTCATTTGCTCTGTTGTTACAGATTTGAACAGAATAATTAAAACCCAGAGGATGTAACTGAACTTTGGCTAACTGCAGTTTGTTAGATTGCTTTATACTGTTAGAATTTAAAAACTCAACTTTTTACATCAATGAGTTTCATTTAATTGTTATTAGAACTGAAGGTAGGATACTACAATGATAATTATTCAAGGATGGTTTTAATTCAGAATATTGAGCAATGCCAAACTTGTAAACTTCAGAAGAGCAGCAATGAGAAAATTACCTCAGTGAGAGATACAGAATGTTCTAACCTTTGTAGTAGGAGAGCTAGATATCAAAGAGGTGAGAATCATATGATTTCTTAATTTAGGAATGTAGCTGGTGCAAGAGAATACCCTAGAACAATTCTCCCAAAACCAGCAGTTTGGTTCTCTATTCCCAAGTGGTGAGCATGAACCAAATTTTAATAAGTTTTGACTACTCAGATAACAATTCCCCCCAGAAAAACAAAACAGGGAAAGTAGTTTAAACTCGGTAGAAGGAAAAAAAAATGTTTACTTGAATAATTTAAGATGTTGGAGTTGTATATTCTCAAAGCAAAATTAGGCATGACTACTATACATAAGGAACACCAGCAGAAGAGTTTTTTTGACTGAAATTCATCTGAGATATTTTCAAATTCTATGACTGAGAAGCAGATAAATATATGTTAATTACATAAAGAACAAACAACACAAAATCTAGCCATTCAGACGTCTGCCTTTGAATTATAAAGACTCCACCCCTTAACTGCATCTGGGAAAAGACCTGTGTGTCATAGATTTACTGTGAGCGTCACATCCAGAAGGCACCTCACCATAACAGACTCTCCCTTCTCATGAGTCTTGAGCCAGTGATCCAGTGCATTTTAATTTGACTCAGCTTGGTGTCCTATTTTAAGGTTATACTAAAAATAACAGAAACAGTAAGTCTTGCCGCATTCATTGTCAGGTTTATAGTTTTATACTACCAAAAAAAAAAAAAGTTGCGTACTTAATAAACATTCTACAGAGAGCTATTACAAAATTGGTAGTTGGTGACAAAAATATTGAACTTTATGTTGCAATTGGAAAGAGATGAAACTTCTCAAAGATTATAAACACCTTAAATAATGTTTCGTCTTTGTTCTGTGCAAGCTTGTAATCTACACTTTTTTTAACATTTTCATTTTAATCATGTGAGGTATTTATAACCTATTTGGAAAAAAAATGCATTCACGATATGAATTGCACAATCTCCTTTTACTTAAAAATGAGATAATTTTCCAGAAAACTGTAAAAAGCAATGTAAATCTAAACCTAAATGGGATAAAATTTTAATTGAGCTCAAGATTTTTATTTCATATGTTAATTACAGTATTTAACATATGAAATCAAATTTTGTTGAAACCATAGTAAAGCATTGTTAAGATTTTGACTGAATATAGTTCTCATTATGCAAAGGATGGATTTGGGTAACATTTGGTCTACTGAATTCTTTTTTTTTTTTTTAAGTTTCATTTAGGTGTCCCTCAAAACACCACCTTGAATAATTTCAAAAATTGAAATACCACATATTTTGGTGGGTATCGTAATTTTCTTTGTGTTTGTGATTTCTTGAAATAAGAAAATTTTGTGACCATGAACACAAATTTTTATAAGAAAACTTGTTCCATTTATTCAAAATCAAACCTAATATATTGATTTCCTGTTAGTATAGCAGTGATTTAAATTTACATACTTGGTAATTACACATGCCAAAATATTCTCAAATTGCACTAACTACAATAAAAATAAAGTTTGGAAACAGAAAAAATAAGAATTTTACAAAAAGTTCAAAGCAAACACATTCATAATTACTCCACTGTCACTTCACAGCTTTCAGTGTTGGAACCTTACTAAGATCCTCTAGAAAACATTTGAATTTGTTAGTTAAACTAAAACTGTACTATATACATGCATACTAAAAGGTTACTGTGATCATCTAGTCTGATCTCTTGCATAAAAAGGGCTAAAAGATTTCAGCCTGTTAAGACTGAAATTTATATTTGAAAGGGTTTTTTTCAGAAACGTGACCGATCTTGGCATAAATACTTCGAGCAATGAAGTCCAGTGAGCCTATCCCTCAGTAGCTCCAGAGAGTCATTAACATAAAAAAAGCTCAAAAAGACGAAAAACCCCACTATGCCTTATTTTTTTCTTAGCTGACTTGCCTGAAACTTCCCTTCACTTTTTCTCTCTGTATAACTTACTGCCCATTTGAAGAGAAGTGTCAGAAATCTCTTTCCAGTGTGCACGTCAACAATACACCCTACTCTTTGCAGGGTAAATTACGCAGGCTGAGCATAGTGTTACGTAACTTAGTTTACAATATGTTGCATCTTCCAGAACACAGATCACTATTGTTAATACTCTCTTCTGAATTCATTCCAGCTTTTCAAAAATCACAGAATGGCTCTGTTAAACTTCTAAACACAGTTAATACCACTTGTCTGCTAATGAACAGTGTTCTGCGTATATGGACACATAAAGTTAGCATTTGTGGTGCAATGTTGCAACACTTTCAACATCTGCCACCTCAGAGCATCACCAAAGGCTGCAGAGCCTTTAGGGATCAAAAAGACTCCCTTCCCTTTCCCTCCCCTTGGATATTTTTGTTTTCTTGAATATGAAATGATAATGTTTTCCTACAATAAATATAATGTTGTATATACCTGTTCATAACACATAAAAAGTCCTTTTTTTTTCAGATCTTTTCTTGGCTTTTTTACTACTGTAGCTTATATCAGTGGCTGTTTTCAGAGAAAAATAATTGGAGAAAATAATTTAATCTTTGAATAAATTCCATGAAATTTTCCTTAAAACCAGAAAGCAAAAGCCAACTTAAAAGATTTCAATCTATTTCAAATGCTGGTAAAGATGTTATAAAATAATAGTGTTTTTCTTTTTTTGTGACTGAGTCATGAGTTTTCCTCAACAAGCATCAGTTGTTTTTATACTATTTTGACAGTGATATTGCAGATTACAGTAGCTAACTTTGCCCAGTTCTCTTTGCTGCAATTGTAATAAATATTGGCTGACCTGCAACATCTCTGAGATGGAATGTTTTTTTTTCATTTCTCCCATTTCTGTAATTTGAGATTTGCTGTGTAATGTTCAGCTGTCTGTTCCTTAACTGAACGTAATAGGGGTGGATGCTTAAAGATTTAAAATTCTCCAGTGTCGGTGACAGTCAGATATTGATTTAAATCTGTTTACAACAGACTAAGAGGACCAGCATCCTTGTCTCCCAATTCTTATGATGTAATTTCTTATGACTCATTTTATTTTGACAACTGCTCAAATCCCTTTGAAAATAATAATGGAAAAAGACTCCATTGGAACTAGTGCAGTACAAGTAATACATTATTTTCATATGATGGTATTAAGACCGCAATTCTTCAAGGTTTATGTAGATTTAATTCTGAATTTCTGCTGGGTTGGTTGTAGCAATGATAATGTCTAGATTTCCTCAGCTTGTTTTGCAACACTGACTTTAATTCCCGAAGTATATGAGGTGCCATTGAAAATAATACAGTATGCTTCCTTTAAATTTCAGTATACTAAACTGATGAGAAAAGTCTGTTTGGAAGTGTAAGGGGAGATGTCACTCAGCTGTGGAGACTGCCACCCCGGCCCCCATTTGGATTATGTCTCTGTAATTTGCTGTCTCGAACTGAAACAATGTTAGATTTCAGGTGCAAGGTAAATTTTATATTCACGGTAATGATAAACTAAGGGGTGGGGAGTGCCATCATTATCTTGCCACTGAGCTCCTTGGTATTCTGACCTTTCACCTGTGGCCTGTCTTTGATTATTGTATTTTCTTGTCCTCTGTCTTTAGGACTGCTACTTCCCTCAGAAGCTAATCTCTTCTGTATTTCAGTCTCTTATCTAGACACCCAAAATTTCCTCATTGGTCAGATTGCTTTCATTTTCACTCCTGATTTCAACACTCACAAAATATTTGGGGAGAGGAGAAGGATTACCGGACAAGAAATTGTACAACTCAATAGAGCACAGAGACACCTCAGCAAGTGCAGAGATCTGCTTCAGGATCCAGGGAGCATATGTGACATGGACATGGGACCAAGCTCATCAGTCCAGATGAGAAGCAAACTGTAGAAGCATATTGAGCACTGTATCAATGTGGCTATGCTGTTGTAGAATCCCAAACTACTTTGAGCAACAACAGCTGAGATGCCTCTATAAGGCATTGGAGTTCCCAGATGTCATGGAGAGGTTAGTTTCCTGTCCAGCTCTCTCCCTTAAACTCTCTTCTGGTTCCCTTGTTACATCATGAGCAAAACCTATGTGTTTTTTCAAAACTCTCTTACCTCTTACAGTTGTCTTATTTCTGACTGTGGTAGTCTTCTGCTTCAAGCCACAAACTTCCTCCTGTTTCTGCCATGCATGTGCATACAAACAGAACATAATGATGCTCACAGCCTTGAGGTTGCCTGAATAACTTAGACGCTGTTTAAATTCCTCCTTATGACCTAAATCCTGTCCTTCCTACAAAAACCAAATTTGTTAAATATTCTAAATAACTGTTTTACTTAGCTGTCTGAGGATCTTTTCTTTTTTTTTCTCTTTCAGAGAGTAGGGAGTACTGGAAATGTGTCCTGGTTTTGTCTCGGACAGAGTTAACTTTCTTCATAGTAGCTGTAAGAGGATGTGTTTTGGATTTGTGCTGAGAAGAAGGCTGATAACATGCTGATGTTTATAGTCGCTGCCAGGGTAGTCAAGGGCTTTTCAGATCCTCTGCTGTGCCAGTGTCTGCAGGTGCAGGAGAAGCTGGGAGAGAGCACAGCTCCAATTACAAGCCTACGATTCAACCTCAGGTTTAGCATTGAGACCTAAATTGGCCAAAAGTCTATTCCATATCATGCATGTCATGCCCAGTATATAAATGAGGATCTGTCCAGAGGTGTTTTCATTCTGTCTTTGGGTCGTGTCTCTCTCTCTGGGTCACCCCTCTCTCGGGGTCGTCTTGCTCTCTTGGTCAGCTCTCTGTCAGCTCTTAGTCTTGGATGCTCAGGCTCTTATTTCCTTTCCAGGACTGTAGTTTTGAGACTCTCCCTGATCTCGGATCATTAGCCAGGACGGAGCTGAGCCTTGGTCATAGGGCGGTGAACAGTTTCATGTTGTGCCACTCATTTGTGTACTTGTATATATTAGTATTATCATTATTATTATTACTATTGCTTTCAATATTATTGTAGTTTAGTTATTAAACTGTTCTTATCTCAGCCCATGAGTTTCCCTTTACACCTTACATTCTCTCCCCCAGCTCCAGGAAGGGTTGAGAGGAAAGGGTGACTGAGCAGTTGTTGTGGTGTTTTGCTGGTAGTCAGGGTAAAACCACAACATAATAACAGATTATTTTAAAGAACAGAAACTAGAGTTTTGTGGAAGAAGACTGGAGTGATTATATTTCTAAACACTCAGGCAGCAAATTATTTGAAGAGCAGTTATGTTGGTCTTAGTGAGAGCGGAAAATGTTTCTAGAAGCTTCTAGGAGGACTTTGTTACTTCATTACATTTACAACTGTACAAAATGGGGCAATTTCAGTAGGGATGGTTTTCTATTTCTTTATTTTCTCTCTCAATATTTTTGGCTTGCTCACACTTTCCTTCACAGTTCAAATAAACCCCAAAAGGCTTTTGATATACAACTACATTTGAAATCAAACGCAACAGAATCATCTGAAATGTGGAAAAACTTGTACCGAGACACAGTGTAGACATTGTAGAAACATAAAATCAAGGTCATTGAAAGACATTCTGACCCTACGATACCCAGCCTAGTCTGTAGTATAGCTCCGTGATCAGGTGAACTTTACTTGTTTCAGAGTTTCACCACTGGAAATCGAAATATTTCTAATTAGAGAAAAAACCTGTTTCTCTGATGTCTACATACCAGCTGGTTCATGGAAATGTAGTGTATATGTTACATTATTACAAATAAGATCTGCAGAAGCTTCTTTTTAAATATAAATAAATCTTCTGCTTGAAGTCTTTCAATATGGAAGAAGACAAGGAGTTCTTGTTTGAAGGCTTACGGCTAACTGCTTATAATTTCTTAAAGTTGTATCTCTGGAGCAGGTCAAGCAAGCATCTAAAATCTGTGAAAAGCACTTTCTGTTTTTTTATTTCAGTGTCAAATAATCTGGTTTAATCAACTGAAATAAACCTTTTAGGAACAAATTGTAACCAGGTTGACATCATATAAGCTGAGTTCCATTCCAGAATTAAATTCACTAAGTCATAAACTCTTGAGAAACAAGGATTATAATAGAACTGTGCTAGCAGGCATAGGCATAATTACTTTTTACATAACAACAATGACAAAGTAAAAGAACAGGTTTAACATACTTCTTCAGTAAAAAGGGAAACCAGCTTGTCTGTGCCTAGAGATGATGAGCAAATTAAACATTCAAAATGGGCTGAATAGCATATTTTTTTCCGAACTTAGATGTGGCACCATCTTGTTTACTTTGCACTTCCTTCCTACTGCCAGTGACATTGGGTAGTTCACCATTGGACAAAGATAATACTAACATTATCCAGAGCATAAAAGCTCCTGTCATTTTTAAAGATTTGTGTTTCATAGTTCCTGTGTCTTTTTCTTGGTATTATATATATATATTTCATTTTTAATTAATTGACATGACCAGCATGAGGTATCCCATTGCAGTGCTAGTTAATATTTGATGGCTTCCTGTTGTTTCTCATAGTTTTTCAACAAAGATGTGGAAAAGCAATGATATTAATGTCAGAAGAAACATCAGGCAAAACCATGACTACTTAATCTTTTATGGGAAAGCTACTTTATTTATTATAGAAAAAGCAGTCCTCACAGAATCACAGAATGGAAGGGACCTTGGTAGGTCATCTGGTCCAACATCCCTGCTCAAGCAGGGCCACCTACAAGCAGTTGCCCAAGACCACGTTCAGACAGCTTTTTAATACCTCCAAAGATAGGCAACCTGTTCAGTGCTTGGTCATCCTCGTAGTAAAAAAAATGTTTCCTGATGTTCAGATGGATCCTTCCATGCTTCATAGTGTCCTTATTACCTCTTATCCTGTCTCTGGGCTCCACTGAAAAGATGGTGACTCCATCCTCTTTTCATCTTCCATTCAGATACTTCACAGAATCACAGAATCACA
>NW_010147288.1:1125-3056 GCF_000699245.1 Pterocles gutturalis | reverse complement strand
CCTCTGCGGAGGTTAAATCCTCGCCCCCGGGGGCACTCCGGTGCCCAGCGATGCTGAAAGGCACGTGGTGATGGGACCAAACCAGCCGGCACTTTGCAGAAGCCCTTGCATGTCCTTCTGCGCCTTTAGGTGTCCAAGTGCCATTAAAATCTGTCCCCCGGCACCGTCAGTCGGGTTTCCAGGCTCCTGCCCTTCCGTGCCCGGCTCCCAGCAGGACCCAGGACAAGCTGCTCCGAATACCCGCAGGAAACGATTCTCGCATCTCACGGAGGCTGCTGATGGCAACCCTGCAGCATCCCCAGCATCCCCACCGTGCCAGCGGTCCCACGCTCATCTCCCAGCCGCTCCCACCACCCATGTGCCCCAAGATCGCTGCGACCGAGGCAGGGCCAGAGGAACAGCACAAGCAGGAGATGGGGAGAGCAGAGGGGACAGCGGCTGGGGACACAAGAAGCCCTCAGGCACAGGACAAGGACTGAGGGGACGCGGCACAGGCTGCGGGTCCTCTGCCCATAGACGTGATAAATCTGTACTAAAGCCACGTGGGGCGAGGAGAGGTGGTGAAGTCTCCCCATCGCGCCGATCGCAGCAGAACCAAGAAGGGGCTTTGTGTTATTTGCTTCGTTTTCTTTCGAAATCCTGCAAACAGAAAATGACGCAACGGAAGGAAATCCCACCATGGGAGAAACCCTTTGTATACCGCAGCCAGGGCTCACGCTGCCACGGGAACCTCCCCGGGACAAAAGCAGGTCCCCTGTCATTAGCTGCCAGTTGTGGGCTCTCAGAAACATCTGCCCAGATGTGCTGCACCAGCAGCAGAGCAGCACAAGGCCAGCACCCGCTCGGTAACGTAGCAGCAGGGCACTGCGCAGTGGGGATGCTCTTCGAAGGATGCTCATCGTTGGCCAGCCAGGAAGATGCTGGAATACCACAGTGCTGTGGTGTGAAACCTTTCCCAAGCAGATCCCCAGAAATCCTTGATGGTGCCACGGATTTGGGGTACAGCCATCCCCTGCCTGAGCTGGTCCGCTCACCATCGCGCAGGGGTCCGGATCGGTCCCTCCCGCTGCGCTCAGTGCAACCCTGCCCTCCCACCTGCACCTCCTCTGCCTGGATTCCCCAAAAGGCAGAAGGAAATCAATCCCCAATCTCCCAGGGTCTGAAGAGAAATCAGAGGCTCTCAGACATGCCTGGGAAGGCCCTGGGCAGTGCTTTGCCAGACAAGGAAACATGCACTCGCCTTGACAGCTGCAGAAAAGGGGCAGAAACGCTCAGCAAAGTAATTAATCCTAGAGACGAGAGGTGGAACGAGCAGAGATCAACAAACAGAGCCTGGTACTAGCAACAGCTCTCCCTGCCAGGCATCGCCCCGTCGGGCCACGCTGGGATGCTGCACTGGGCTCCGGCCGTGCGAAGGGCCACGCGCTGCCCTGTGGCACGGCTGCCCGCGTGCTGCTGCCTCGCTTGTGAGGGCACACGGGTCTGGGGAACCTCGCAACAGAGGCAGCGAGAGGCCTGGAGTGGGCAAACCACCCCAGGCAGGCTGGGGACCCATCGAGGGAGCAATTGGGCAACGGGAGTCTTTTTCGGTGGTGGAAAGGGGAGCGCAACCAAGAGGAGAAGAAAGTTGGGAATAAAATGACTCCAAAGGCGATTTTTTTTTCAGCAGAGGAGCCCTCCCTGTTCCTGCAGACGATGTTTTCACCAGCGCTGTGCGTGTTCGGCGTCAGCTCCCGGGATGACACGGATCATCGCTGCCTGTGTGCCCCACCGGGGTCAGCACCTTCCCTGCGCAGGGAGGAGCCGCCCCAGGGCTGCAGAGAGCCCGGCCGCAGGACACCACCAGCAGATGAGGCTGCACCAGAGCTGGCTCTTCCCAGACCCCTCTCCGTCGGAGATTGGATGGCGACGGGGGGTGCCAGCGGGGCGGG
>NW_010147288.1:0-1087 GCF_000699245.1 Pterocles gutturalis | reverse complement strand
CCCCCGCTGCGAGTCACGGCTGCAGCGAGGACACCAAACCCAGGGCTCAGCTCCAGCTCCTGCCAGGGTCTGTGTCCAGCCAGCACCGCCACATTCTCACTATTTCCTCTCCCCAAGCCCCTTCGAGGGAGCCCAGCCGGGGTACCCCAACCTCTCCTACCATCACTCCCAGTTTGTCTGTGCCCCCCACAACCTGCCGTCCCCCCGCCTGCTCCCGGCTGTGTCACGACAAGAGAGCAACCCCGCGTGCAGGGTTGTGCAATGCACCAGTGTTGCCTCTTCTCCATATGGGAGAACTTGCTGCATCCTAATCTATTGCCTTTTTGGGTAAGCGCTGCCGTGGGACTGCAGCAATGACAGCGGGGATTGCTCGCAGGTCTGCCGCACAGTAACGGTTCTCTGCTGAGGCAAAGGGAACGGCTGAGACCTGCAAGCGGAGAGGCAAACTTGAACCACCAAAGCCTTTGTTTCCTTTGTGCATCCTTCAAAAAAAAAAAACCCCAAACGGATTCTGCTAAAACTGGCTGGCTCAGGCCCCAGCCACGTTAATAAGATTACGGCGGAGGTTCAGACGGGAAAGCCACTCACTCAGAACATCAGGTTATTAAACTGATCCTGAGATACTCGGAGAAAAATACCAAACTCTCCGGTGTCCAGCTCTTCTCTCCACTTCAGAGCGTAACAACAAAGGAAACCCCTTCCACTAATGAACCCAAACTTCAAAATCCCTCCCCGACGGTTTGTCTCCCCGTTTAGGGAGAAGCTGCCTGGCTCCAGGGACGCGGCGAGGGGACGACAACCCCCAGGGCTGGTCCCTGGGTACCGCCTGGCAGCGAACCCCCGGGGCCGGGCAGCCCCTGGGGAAGGATGCTCGGAGCAGGGGCAGGAGGGGACGGTGGGGCAGAGGATAACACACGGCTCCGGGGGGGCTCAGCGGGCGGGCAGGATGCGGCCCTTGTCCCGTAGATACCGGAGGCTTAGAAATAGGCCACGGAGGTTTGTTTTTAGAAGAAAACAGCGCTTTTCTCTGCCTCCCTACCCCTCTCCTTGCCTCTGCTGCCTTGTGGTTTGGTTTTTTTTTTCCTCC
>NW_010147287.1:1505-1756 GCF_000699245.1 Pterocles gutturalis | reverse complement strand
CTCGTGCCCCTGCAGCTCCTCCAAAAGCAGCCGAGAGCGAGGAGGAGACCCTGGAGACCCCCCAGAAAAACTCAAACAAGAAGGGGAAAGGGAAGAAATCCAAAAAGGTACATAAACCCCCTCGGAGCTCCGGGGGTCTTCTTGGGGAGGGGGCTGGGGGGGACTGGAGCATCCCTAGGGGAGACCCACTGCAGGACTGTCCCCAAAGCCACTGGCTGCAGCTTGGGGGGGGGGGGTCAGAAGCAAGGGGC
>NW_010147287.1:597-1492 GCF_000699245.1 Pterocles gutturalis | reverse complement strand
TTTGGGCAACTTTGACTTTGGGGGTCACTGTCCCCCTCTCTTGTGTCATAGGCAAAGGAAGAGAGACCCCCATCGCCCGTCATAGAGGTGGACAACCTGGAGGAGTTTGTGCTGCGGCCGGCGCCACAGGGGGTGACCGTCAAGTGCCGCGTGACGCGGGACAAGAAGGGGATGGACCGGGGGCTCTACCCCACCTATTACCTCCACCTGGATAATGACAAGAAGGTCAGCTGGGCTGGGGGTGTGGGGACCCCCAGGGCTCTGCACCCATCCCGGGGAGCACCCCGAGGGTTTTGGGGGGATGCTCGCCTGCATCCCAAAAGAAGCTGTGGATGCCCCATCCCTGGAGGGGTTCCAGGCCAGGCTGGATGAGGCTTTGGGCAACCTGGGCTGGTGGGAGGTGTCCCTGCCCATGGCAGGGGGTGGCACTGGATGGGCTTTAAGGTCCCTTCCAACCCAAACCAGTCTGTGATTCTATGATCCCACCGTGATGGTAGCTCCCGGATGGGGAAATGCCCCATGGTGATGGTACCCAGGATGATGAGCAAACATCATCTGGAGACCCCCCCCATCCCACAGCTCAGTCAGTGTTTCAGGGATCATCTTTGCTCCACAACTTGTCCAAGGTCATGGCAGTGACGGGTTGGCCAAGCTTTGCCCAAAGGTCATGGCTGGGTGGTGAGCTGGGGCTGGTGGCAGCGATGACAACGCTCTGTCCCCACCGTGGTCCCACCACCCCCCAGGTGTTCCTGCTTGCCGGGAGGAAGCGGAAGAAGAGCAAAACCTCCAACTACCTCATCTCCATCGACCCCACCGACCTGTCACGAGGGGGAGAGAACTTCATCGGGAAGCTCAGGTGGGAGTGGAGGTGGCACCCCATTCCTGCAGCACCCCA
>NW_010147287.1:0-324 GCF_000699245.1 Pterocles gutturalis | reverse complement strand
TTCCGCCGGCACCCCACTCCTGCAGCACCCCATTCCTGCAGCACCCCGTTCCTGCAGCACCCCACTCCTGCAGCACTCCATTCCTGCAGCACCCCATTTTGCTGGCACCCCACTCCTGCAGCACCCCATTTTGCTGGCACCCCGTTCCTGCAGCACCCTGTTCCTGCAGCACCCCATTTTGCTGGCACCCCACTCCTGCAGCACCCCACTCGCCCTCCATGGGTTCCCGGCTGCCCCGAGCGCTGGCTGGGTCAGGCGAGGGGCTCAGTTCCCGGTTCCCCGCTGCTGGGTCCCACCCAAGGAGTGTCGGGGGGCTGGGAGGGG
>NW_010147286.1:439-1689 GCF_000699245.1 Pterocles gutturalis | reverse complement strand
TTATTTTATTTTATTCTATTTTAATTTTTTCTGCTGGATCTTGAATTTTTAGAGGAAATTTTCCTCCCCAGGGGATGTGGGTTGGGGATAAGGGGGGTAGGGTGGGGGGTTCCCCTCCCTTGGATTTGGGGTTTGGAGGGTGGACGAAGGGAAATTCCCCTCGGGGGAGGAGAAGGGGACCATGGGGACAAAGCACGGCGAGGGCCGGATCCAGGCGGTCCCCAGGGCACCTCGGACCTCCAGGTCACCTGTGTCCCCATGTCACCCGTGTCCCCATGTCACCCAGCACCCTGCCATCAAGGAAAGCCCTCGGAGCAGGGGGTGGAGCAGTGTCACCTCGGGGACCCCAAGTTCTGTCCCTTCCTTGCTATTGGAATTAAGAAAGGTCAATAATAATTAATGGTAATTAACGGTAATTAGCTGCTCTGCTGGACCCAGCTGGCCCCTGTCCTGTGCCCTGGTGACATTGTCCCAGTGAAATGGCCCAGTGTCCCAGTGCAGTGTCCCAGTGCAATGTCCCAGTGCAGTGTCCCAGTGTCCCAGTGCGTTGTCCCAGTCTGCCGGTGCATTCCCCTGGGGCCCTCAGTACGTGGGGCCAGCGCATTGTCCCCATGCCCAGTGCAGTGTCCCCATGTGCTGTGCAGTGTCCCTGTGCATTGCCCTGTGTCCCAGTGCACTGTCCCTGTCCCCGTGCAGTGTCCCTGTGCCCTGTCCCTGTCCTGGTGCACTGTCCCGGTGCACTGTCCCTGTCCCTTTGCTCTGTCCCTGTCCCCGTGCACTGTCCCTGTCCCCATCCCCGTGCAATGTCCCTGTCCCGTGTCACTGTCCCTGTCCCCGTGTACTGTCCCCCCTGTCCCCGGTCCCATGTCACTGTCCCTGTCCCTGTGCACTGTCCCTGTCCCGTGTCACTGTCCCTGTCCCATGTCTCTGTCCCTGTCCCTGTTCCTGTCCCTGTCCCTGTCCCTGTGCCTGTGCCTGTGCACTGTCCCTGTCCCGTGTCACTGTCCCGTGTCCCATGTCACTGTCCCTGTCCCTGTGCACTGTCCCTGTCCCGTGTCACTGTCCCTGTCCCGTGTCACTGTGCCTGTGCACTGTCCCTGTCCCTGTCCCTGTCCCTGTCCCCGTGTACTGTCCCGTGTCCCATGTCACTGTCCCAGTCCCTGTGCACTGTCCCTGTCCCGTGTCACTGTCCCTGTCCCATGTCACTGTCCCGGTCCCTGTGCACTGTCCCTGTCCCGTGTCACTGTCCC
>NW_010147286.1:0-255 GCF_000699245.1 Pterocles gutturalis | reverse complement strand
GGTCCCTGTCCCTTGTCCCTGTCCCTGTCCCTTTTCACTGTCCCTGTCCCGTGTCACTGTCCCGGTCCCTGTGCACTGTCCCATGTCTCTGTCCCTGTCCCGTGTCACTGTCCCTGTCCCTGTCCCTGTCCCCATTCACCGCCCGCCCGCTGCCGGGTCCCCGCCGCGCTGCAGCTCCTCCACCAACCCGCAAGGGGGCGCCGCGGTGGCACGGAGCGGCGAGAGCCCGGCCTCCTGCACCCACTCCATCCACCC
>NW_010147285.1:776-5203 GCF_000699245.1 Pterocles gutturalis | reverse complement strand
GGACGTGACAGCGCCTCGGCTGACACCGGGGTGCGGCTGCGGGCACCAGCCCCCCGGGTCCACACCCCCTCCCGGCCTGGGGTGCACCCTGCGGGGGCTTTTGCACCTCCCGCTCAGCCCCCGGGGTCTTCCACGCTGCCGTCTGGTCCACGCAGCAACGGCAGGCCCGTGGGGCAGAGGCAAACACATCCCGCAGTAACTCCCTTCCTCTCGGCACCAAACACTGTCGGGGGTGGGAGCGGGGGGGTGATGTTCCACCACCGGCCTCTGACACAGCTCCTGGGGGACGTTTAGCTTGGACAGTTTCCCTTCACATGTTGGTCCTGAAAACAATGTGCCCCATGGTTAAAATTTCTTTGCTAACTTAGTTTTCTCCTTTCTTTTCTCATTACATTTTATAAGCCTTGATTCCTACAGCATTTGTGCACTGACTGTTTCGTATTTATGGGCAAAATGCTTTAAATATTTGGGTCCACAGCTAGTACTAAAGCTGCTGGATGATGTGTAGGTAATAAGTTAATAGCAAAAATGACTTTAGAATTTTAATTTGAAATGTTTTGTGAGTCTTTAAAGTTGTTTTCAGTTCAGGACATAATACCTTGTGTCAGAGACATTCCTCCCCTGAAAGAGAAAGGAGGAAATATGAAATCTGAGATTGAGATAACCCCGGTTTACTTTGGCAGAGAGGAACAGACTGGCTCTTGAGCTAATTAGTGCTGATGCCATCACAGGTTATAAATGGTTTTACTGCAAGTCTTGTGATTTGCATATGTATAAGATAGATGCACGTGTGCTGCACCACAGTCTTTACACTTGTGTTATACATATTTGCACTCCACCACAAAGTAATTTTCTAATTCTTGTTTCTGTTTAGAAATTACAAAAACAGCAAGATCAGCCAAGCCATATCTCCCGCTCTGGCACTGGCTATCAGACGCTCATTTGCAAATACACAAAAATATCGTTGGCTATAACTTAGAATCATTACAACAACATGTGCAATTCTGTTTCTTCTGTTCCTACCACTGGTGACAAGCACATTTAGCAGATCTCATTTGTTACATGCAATACCGACAGACTGGAAATGGCTTTTATTCGTGGAGCCACATTACTGCACTAAGTAACACGAGAGACTCCCTGAATATTATAAACATCCTGGCCAAAGGAGCACGGACAGACTAACCAGAAGGCAATGTGCTTGACATCAGTTTTGAGCACCAAATTTCACTGACAGCTGTCAAGTTTTAATTGTGATCCACAATTTACTGTAAAAAATTGCTAATTCTGTTTGCTACAGGTGTGCTTGAAGTGACAGAGGGGCTGCAGGGATCACAGCCCAGCCTTGGTTCCCTCCAAAGCAACTAATTTAAAGACCCTTTTGGGAACCTGTGGATTGAGCCAGGGTGTCAGGAGGGTTTGACACTTACCGTGCCTTCTCACTCGCTGGTACTCCTCTCAGGGAGCTGCACAAGGATTGTGTGGGGTCCTCTGACAGACCATAACATAAACAAAATAATTCAGTTTCTGCAGCGAGCGCTAATTTGCTTTTGTTTTAGAGGCAAGAGCAAACAGGGCCAGACTGGCCTGTAAAAAGGGACAGGAGACAGACCCAGCACAAAGCAATAATAACAACATGTTCTGCAACCAGAAGGAATGTGGGATAATGACTACAAGGAACCATCAAGGAAAGCGTCAGGAGCCCGAGGCCGCATGACGTGTCTGCAGCAGCCATGGGAGAGCAGCCTGGAGCCTCCACTCGGATGGACGGTGCAGCCCTGCAGAACACAGCGCTGCTCCCTCCCACCAGATACGTGAAGCCTTTGAAACCAACATGAATGAAGTTGGTTGCAAAATCGGCCTCTGGGCACCTCAGGGAAAAGGACTGCTTTGGGAAGCGTCTCACAGGAGCACTGTTCCCCTCTGCATCAGTTCAAGACTTTGTCACAGATGCAAAATTCTGTCTTTAAGATGAAACTCCCAACCAAAAGAAATTCATCCAAAGAGGCTTTGCAGGCCACTCAAATGCTGTTTCGTTCTTTTACTTCATTTCACAAGCCAGCAGTTGCAGTGCCAAGTTTCTGCCATGAGGACTTAAGAACTGATGAGTCCTTAAAGACCAGTCCAAATGAGCATCCAAAGTCCTGGACTATCCCAGACCAGGGCTTCACCTGTCAGGCTCACAACTGCTCAGCGCAGGGCCTGCTTTCCCCTACAACCACATTCAAGAAAAGGCTCACTATTTTTCCACCAGCAGCGTGAGAGCAGTGCAGCCATGCAAGAACCTCCCTCCTATGTCAGCTGGTGAAATCCTTCTGATGAAATCCCAAACCACATCCAACACCTTCACATGTGCTTGAGAGCCCCAGCACAGGCATGAAAGGATGACTGGCACGAGGGGTTTAGGTCTTTCCCAGATCAAGGAAGAAAATAAGACAAGCCAAGACAGAGGCTGAGCTGGCAGCACTTTCTGACTACATGACTTTGAATGAGAGAAAAGCTCCTCTCTGGCTCTGGGGAAAAAAAATCAACCTCCTCCCTTTGTATTCCTTCTTTCATGTATTCCCTTTCTCTTTTTCACATAAATCAACACCTGTCCCTGCTGCTTCTGCCCATCGCGTATGTGCCACCAGGAGCAGCAGACTGCCAAAATGGAGTTGAAACCTCAGCCTGCAGGTGCCCCTGCTTTAAGCAACTAGCCCTAGAAAAAACGGTTTGCAGTGAAAAGTAATTGCTTAATCTGGCAGCTTTGAACACTATCGCAAATTCCTCACCCTTCTATAAACTTGCCTGGCATGCTGGCAACTTGCCACCACTTCCCCCAAATGTTCAGATGTAACCCTTCAGTCTACCTCTAACAGAAACCATGTTAACGCAGTATTCTCTGCCTGTTTGAACCCTTCCACCAACCTCCTCCCCATTAAAAAAAAAAAAAAGGCAAAAGAAATGGGTAACAACTGCACTTTGGAAATCCATCCAAGTTCACTTCTATAGTCAGGACATCAAGGCAGCCCTGTCCTGGAGAAACCCGCATTCCACAGGGAGCTGAGGATTTGCATACTGCTGGATTTGCATGTGCATGCTGGCATTTGCCGGTACTGCCACATCAGATGCTGATTTCACTAGCAGGGAAATGTTAGTAGTAGCTACAGTAGTAGTAGCTACACTGCAGCTGCAGTCATTTCAAATTGGTGTCAAAAGCAATGTTCACACACCATATACATTCTTTTTTGCACCTTGCAATTATGATTTGGCTGGGAATTTCTCATTTGGAAACAATATGAAGCAAAAAAGCATTGGGATTGTCTAAAGCAACTTCAGAGCAATAATAACCAGAGTAGTATTTTTTGTTAACTGCTCAACACTAGCCAGCAAACAATTTTCTTTTCCCAGTTATTTTGCTACCATTTTGGGTATGATACACACAAGCTAATTCTACTGAATTACCTTTATTTATGCTGATTATTGCCTTTAAAAAGTAATTAAGGCTTAAGCTAGCATAGCTATGCTCATCATAAAGCCCAGGGGGCAGGGACATAATATGACTCTGTGCATTTCTTTGGCTTCCCACTTCTGGGTCTGGCCATGGCTTGACTGAATCAAGTAGCCATTTCAGGTGCTAAGACTACGCAGAGCCCCAAGCCTGGCTCCTTCCCCAGCCGCTCTCCTGTGACAGACAGGCTGCAGAGCAGGTTCCCACAGGTGAATAACTCCCAGGGAGCTTTATTCCCTGGGACTGGGGCAGTTCAAAGGGGTGGATGAAGGCCTGCAATCTACACGCCTGCTCACTTTCAGCAGCAATTAGCATGTCCCTAGTGAAACTCAGTTACTTGCAAACTGGAGGAGAGGAGCCGTGTTCCAGAGATGCTCAGTGATACCTGTTCGCATAAAATAAATAAGAAACAAGGCTAGTGTCTGCTTAGCAGCATCCACTTCTCCATGTGCATGTGGTGTATCATCCAGGTAGCACCAATCTGCATCCCCCCCAGATACAGTACCTGATAAAGACACACTTTTTAAGCGGTCCAGAAGGTGAAGCATTTCCTGCCATGCCCATCAATTTACTTTTTTTTCATTTAAAACTAATCCTCCCTCCCCCAAACGAGCTGCACTCCTACTCCTCCGAATCAATAGGACGATTTGCATTTATCCTCCTGGAGGCATCGCTCCTAGGACCGGGGCCAGAGCGCTCCGATCGATAGGGGGAAGCTGGAGCAAGGCTGGAAAAGCAGCAGCAGTGAGATTCCCCCGGGGAGAAATGCAAAACACTGGAGAGAGGCAACAATTATTGTAATTGAAGGTAATGACGCCGAGGCGCCAGCTCCGGCTCTGCTTAACATCATTCAATACAAAGTGAGACACACATGAAGGAGACAGCCTGTACCCAAACTGCCCCGCCGCAGCCCTGCCCGGCCCTGCCTGCACCCAGC
>NW_010147285.1:367-668 GCF_000699245.1 Pterocles gutturalis | reverse complement strand
CTTATCTCCTGCCTGCAGCCCCTTGACTGCAGCCCCCCCGCCTGCTGCAGGACAGATGCTCCCAGGATGGGTCTGTCTCCTGTGCTGACAGCTCAGCAGCACTGGGGTTGATGCGTTTGGGAGATTCACTCTAGATCTGACTGGTCGTGGGGTCATAGAGTCCTCCTTTGCCTTTCCATAGCAGACTTCTTTGTCTGTAGCATCTTCAATGTGTTTATCCTCACTGTGCACTAGGAGTCACACACTGAGCACCAAATCACTTGGTCAGGGACAAATGCTGTCCTGTCCCATGGCAGGACAA
>NW_010147285.1:0-257 GCF_000699245.1 Pterocles gutturalis | reverse complement strand
CAGGCTCAGCTGGAACAGGGAGAGCGGGATGCAGGAGAGGAGCTTCTGCTGCCCTGCAGCTTTCCCCTGTGGCTCTTCCTGGGCACAGTATAGGTGTTTCTATGTACCTAACGCCGTACCTGGCCTGCACCTTTGCTGATCTTAGAGCAGGGCTCACACCAGCTTTTGGCAGGGTCTTTAAAGGAGACACAAGTGCATTTTTGCCTTTGATTCCTTAAGCACAGACACCCCCTCGCAGCTTCAGTAGCTGGGCAGGG
>NW_010147284.1:861-2229 GCF_000699245.1 Pterocles gutturalis | reverse complement strand
TCGGCACAGCCTCGCGCACACCCCCGGCTCCTTCCCTCAATTAATTCGAATGAATTCCTTCCTCCCACACAGAGAGGACGTTTTATTCTCCACCGAGGGGCTGAGAGCGGATTAACATCTCTGGAATTCATCCGCTAAGTCAAAAGGGAAAGAAAAGGGGAAGGCATGCGGGGGGCAAGCAATGCTGCCGCTCCTCCTCTGCCTTTCCAGGCTGCCCCATCGCCGAGCCGGAGAGGATCAAATGCTTTGAAAGGCTTCTGTGCTCTTCCCTATGGAAAATCAAAGTCCGAGAGCCAGGCTCCGAGCCCGGGGTAAAACCTCTGCTCACATCCCACCGAAACATGGTGGAGTCCTGGGGAAGGAGCCCCCTCCCTCGCAGCTGGGCAGATCTCCGGGGCTGCAGCCCCCTCTCCTCCTTCTCCTTCTCCTTCCCCTCCGTTCCCTTCTCTCCCTCCTCTCCCAAGGTCTCTGCCCACTCGCATGGCAGATCCCACACAAAACCCCACTCTGCTGTGTGGCCCCTCTGCAGGAAGAGGGACCTGAAGAGGGGACGGGCTCATTCATCATGCAAATAGATAATTAAAGGAAAGCAAGGCATGGTGTGTTCATTACTGCAATTTACCCTGTTTTGTAAACAGCCTAATTAATGCAAAATGGGCTTGGAGTAGCTGCTGGTGAAGGACTCGTGACTCCTCGCCACAGCTGAGGAGCTCAGGATGGGATCACCCTCCTCACCTCTTCCAGGGGCTGTTTGTCCTCAGAGCAGCAGCTTCACCACCCCGAAAGCCCTTCCCAAAGGGAAACAGCTTCACCTTCCGAAAGCCCAGCTCCCAAAGCCATCGCTCCGCGGAGCTCCTGCTTCTCCCTTCCAGCCCCATATCACCCTAGAGCCCAGGGTCCAGGGTCTCCGTCAAGGACAAGCCGCTTCCCTCGGCAAAAAATAACATTTCACTTGTGAACTGGCCACTTCTGACCCGAGTCACTGAGCGACCGTAACCAGAGCCCACCGTGCCTCGTTCACGAGCCAGGATTGCACTGGGGGAGTGCGGCGGAGCCAGGAACGGGGTCGGCTGTGGTGGGCGAAGGCATCACCCTGACCCTCTGAAAGTCTTGGGATGGATCCTGCGAGCGGGGAGTGGGAAGGGCTGGGCAGCGCCTGCTGCTGGGGGATTTCCAAAGGACACAATCGAGATAAAATTAAAATGAAGCGAAGGGATGTCCATGAAGCCACCGCCTCCTGCTCCCCAAGTGATCCCCCGGCCCCCTGCCTTTTAATCATGGTTTACAAATACGGGTTTTTAAAGGATGCTCTGTGTGGTGGAACCGAAGGCCAATGTGAGGTTGCTCCCATCGGCTGCAGCTGAAAAT
>NW_010147284.1:0-231 GCF_000699245.1 Pterocles gutturalis | reverse complement strand
AATTGCTGCTTGGATGAGCAAAGAGAAGAGCGTGCTCTTTTTGACCACTTCCCCCATTTTTCTCCCCATTTCTGCAGCCCCTTCTCTCCCTGTCGGTGCCCCGGCAGCTCCAGCCACCCCAGCCTTTCCCCCTAGATGTTTTGGGGCTCAGCAGAGGCTGGGCCATTCCCCATCCCACAGGCCTCCCAGTCCGGCCGGTTCAGCGGCGCAGCTCTGGCCGGGAGACTGCAG
>NW_010147283.1:0-238 GCF_000699245.1 Pterocles gutturalis | reverse complement strand
GTGGGGAACCTGCCCCCCTTCCTACGGCACCTGACGGCGCAGGTGCACAGCGCCGTGCCGGGGGGGCTGGTGATCTGGTACGACAGCGTCGTGCAGGATGGCGTGCTGCGCTGGCAGAACGAGCTCAACCAGGACAATAGGTGAGGCCGGGCCCTGCCTGTCCCCCGCCTTCCCCAGGCAAAACTGTCCCCGAGTGGGGGGCATGAGCCCACCCCAAACCCAGCGCTCAGGGTGGTCC
>NW_010147282.1:0-7815 GCF_000699245.1 Pterocles gutturalis | reverse complement strand
TATGATTCTATGATATGATTCTATGATCACCTTCACTGAGGCCTTTTTTTGTTTAAATCCAGTTGGAATTTGCTTTGCTGTACCTTGTGTCCACCACCTCTTGTCTTTTCACTGTTTGGATCTGTCAAAAGTCCCTATGACCACCTGTTAGGCAGTTGTGCACGGCAGCTAGAGCCCCCTTAGCCTTTTCTTCTTAAGGCTGAACAAACCCAGTTCTCTCCGAGTCCTGTATCATGTGCTCCAGCCCCCAGCCATCACGGAGACTCTCCTCTGGACTCAGTCTACTTTGTCAACATCTATCTTGCACTGGCCAGCCCAGCACTGGATGCAGGAACCCACTTGTGGACTCACAAGTGCCAAACAGAGGAGAATGACTCCTTCTGTCAACCTGCTGGCTGTGTTCTTCCTACTGAAGCCCACTCTTCCATCAGCCCCAGGGCATGCTGCTGACTCATGTTCAAGTTACTGTCCTCCAGGACCCTTTTTCCTTTACTGCCAGGGTCCCAGCTTTAGCATTTCTCCAAGAGATAGACTTGGTTGCCAGGCTGTACTGGTGTATGAGGTTATTCCATTCTGGGTGCAGGACACTGCATTTCTCCTTATGAACTTCATTAAGTTTCTATCCATCCATCTCTTCAGTCTCTCAAGGTTTCTCTGAAGTGCTTGCTTTTTAGTGTATTGTGTGATCTACTCGATTTGGTTTCATCATTCAAACTTGTTCTACGTAAAGAAACTAAGACTGACAAAATGGATATTTTCACGTATTTAAACAACTGACTGAAAGAAAAAATACAGAAGGTAAGAGTATTTTACCGTTTCTCTCAGTCAAATCCCATAGGGGCATATGTTGAAGTCCCTGCTGCGCAACATATCCATTACAGAACTGAAAAGGGACTAAACAGTAAAAAAGTAACATTTGCTGTCAGCACTGAGTTACCTGCAGTCTTGAAATTACTGCTCAGTTATTGGGAACTGCAGTCTGAATTTTTTTTTTTTTTTAAAAACAACCTAAACCCCAAACCCAGAGACCATTAATATATATAAAATTATGAATATATAGAAAAAAATCACATGTTAATAATGACTATTGATAAGTCAGGAATGGGTTATTTTACAATGCAAATAATTTTGTTAGGTTTTTAGATCATAAGGATGGCTTTGTTTGGTGCCTAGAGAATTTCAATATGGCCATAAAACTTCCTATTGATTTTCGTGTACTTTACCAGCTAGTATAAGTGACTGAGCCAAACTGTTCTTTAGTGTGATCTGAAGTGTCTTATATTCAGTGTCAAAAAAGCCATTATATGCACACACTATCAATACTTTTTAAAGTAATGCCCATACAATTATTATGGGGTGGATACTAATCCATCTAACTCAGTGATCTAATTTACACTTGAAGCCCTCTTCCTAAAAAAGGAACCAATGCTCCTGATGTGGTTGGCTGAAAGCTACATGTGTCCTTAAAGACAAGTCTGAGGAGTTCAAGATCCATTTAAAGAGGTATGATAGCCATTTTCTGTCATTTATTTATCCTTTACTCATAAAGCATGCCATACTTGTACCTCTTATCATTGGTTATTAGCATGTTCATCCATTGTCTTTTAATGTATTGCCTTTAAACTGGGTGGCAAACAATGAGCAGGGAAAATGATAAGGTCAGTGCCCTAGGGATGTAACAGTAATGGATGGATGGACAGTAATGATTCACTTATTGCAATTAGTGCCACTTCCAGTCACTTTTGTGATGCAGTATTGGTTCCATAGGACATATCAGATGAGAGGGGAAAAAAAGCTAAAAGGAGATAAATCTATATAAACAGGAAGGAAATAGCAAATAGCTGTAACTTCAACCCTTCTGTTTATTACTGTTTTCTAATGTTTGAAATACATAGACGAAAATTATATGAAGCACTAAAATGGAAATTAACAGTTAATAAAGGTTCAAGGTTGCTGTAGACAGGTTTGAAAGAAAAACATCTCTGTCTGAAATGTATTTAAAACACAAGGTCTTAAGACATAACAAAGCAAGGAGAAGCAAAGAGACTTAGGTTATGTTGTTTCCTCCCAGAAGAGGGCTGAGTCTCATTGGACCTAGAAGAATTTCTATGTACAAAATTGGTGTGTTGAGAAAAAGGCATTTTGAGATAAGCCTCTCAGACCAACTGAGAATGAGATTAATCCCACTGAAATAGTAAAATTACTTGTGTATTCCAAACTGCAGCTGTGTATAAGTGTTCTAGTAAGGATCAACTGAGCTGGTTTAAAGCAAGATAAAGTTCACAGGTCTTGTGCCAGCTTCATTAGGGTTCTGCATAACCCTTTTCTTCAAATTCTCTCTTGGCTTTTGACTCTTGTATGCTGATAATGCATTACTTGTTCTTATTTTCAGCTATTCCAGCTACTGGAAGAATAAAATACTGATATTATTATTATTTACATTAGGTCACACTGTAAAACCTAGAGACAAGGTTAAGTAGAATTAAGTAAAAAGGTCAGAGACTTCAATTAGATGGTTTTATTTAAATGCTCATTTTACAAAAGAACTTTCTAGTCACTAGACTTTTGAACTTGTTAAAAAAATTAGTACCTTCACACAGTATTTTTCAGATGTCTTTTTCTCTTTTGACTATATTTTGCTGGTGCAATGTTTAATGAGAAGGCTGTTTTACAAATAGGTTCTGGAAGAATTACTAAGCAAAACCAGATTGAGCAGGAGGTGTTCAGAAAAGCATGTATTTTTGACTGATAGAAGGGTACAATGCTGAAAGAATAATAAACATTGTTTAGACAGCAGCACAAGAAGATTTTCAACTGTTTAATAAAAACAGCTTGTTACTGCATACATATAACAAGAAACAAAATGCTATTTTAGCTTTATAGAATTTAATTTTCTTGTTTTCTGAAAATGGGTGAATAGAGCAGCTGTGTTTCCAACCTTCAACTTTATAAACTTTGCTCTCACCTCGTAAAACATTCTGTTAAATTCTTGAAACTGGAGGTAAAGGTGCAATTTCTTTACATGTTCATCCATGGAATTGTGAAGAAGATACCAACTGAAAGGTTTAAAACTATATCTAGTATGCTTCTTGCAAAGCCCAAGTGATGTATGTAATTACAATTTTTAGTTCCATACAACGCTTTCTGGCATACATGTGTGTATTACAACATACATATAAGTATTGCAACTCTCTAGCTAGACCTTAGTTTTCTATGCCTTTATCTAATAGAAGATATAAAAAATACAATTTACAATCAAACAATATCACAGTTATCAAACAATATAGATGTCATTTACTATAGCAGAACTGAATGTAAAGCTGTACCTGACAAGGCACATTGCAGTGGAGTGAGGCTTGTTCCTCTGTGGCACATGAGAAGGAGCACGGGCAGAGCAACAACCTCTGCTAAAAAAGGGGTTGCTACTACTGCTGCTTCTGCCCATTTTCCTAGTAAAGCCATGCCTGATGATTGGGTATAAACACAGTGGTTTTTTTATTATGAAGATAGTGCAGTGAATCAGTACAAATAACCAAATTCTCTATCACTCTGTCATTTATGTTACTCTTTTAAGTTAGATCCACAGCAGTTATTTACAAGTTAGGCTAGATACTTCACTTTCTGGCAGAGGAAAGTTGTACATTTACCATTTTTTCTGCTGTGAAAGTGGTTTCTTTGTTTCTCATGTGAGTTTCTGCTGGATAGTTTGGGAATGCAGGAGGTTATGCATTGCCCTGGAGTTCAATACGGTTTGGACAGATTTATGGATGAGTGGCATGGTCAGGCATAATACAGACAGAACACAGTCCACAGTACTCCCCAAAATCAAAGTCAGTTTGAAATATCTTCCTTTCCTCCCATCTCTTATCAAGAAGAAACATCCCACAGTGTCCTCCAAAGCCCTGGAATTCCTCTGCTCCATTAAAACCCCCAGACAACTGCCTCCCACATACTGCCTGTGCTGAGCACTATTTTTCATGTGGGTGCATCCAGTGTAAGACAGAAGGAGAGGGTCCATACAAATCTTTGCTTAAGAAAAATAGTAGTACAGTCAAAACAGGTTATCTATTTCTTTCTGCCAGAAGGGAAATTAAAAGTTGTCTATAGTTCACAGCAATCCACAGGATTTGAATAGTTTATGAGAAGAGCTGGTGAGTGAAGCTGAAGTGTCAGTCTGTGAGCCAGGATAACACCTGGAGAGGGAGAGCAATAGTGTTTGATTTTTTGTGAAATGATTAAACTAAGTTAGCTTAATTCAGAGCAGCAGGAGCAACAGATGCTGTTGCCTGAGTTTATTTTCTTTTGTTTCCAGATGGGGTTAGAGAAATAAACACCGGAACACAAAAAAAGATCTGAAAAGATATCTTTCTAGTCCTTTAGCACTGCCCGCTACAGTACATATCATGTGACTTTGGGTCTTGGGCATTTGTTTTCTTCAAGCTAACATTGCTGTGGAATTACTTTAAGGGCTTTATTGGAGTAAAGTCAAAGTAACTGACTTGCTCATTATAAATCCCTGCAAAAAAAATTCTCTCTGCCATTACAGAATGGCAGCGATAGTCTATGAACCATTGTAAATGCTTGTTAAAATTTTTTTTCTTTCTTTCTTTCTTTCTTTCTTTCTTTCTTTCTTTCTTTCTTTTTTCTCTTTCTTTCTTCCTTTCTTCCTTTCCTCCTTTCTTCCTTTCTTCTTCTTTTATTTTTTTTTTAATAAACCAGACAGTGCTACCCAAATGACCTTCTTGATCATCCTGATTACTGTAATAGACACTACTGAGACATTTCAAGCAAAGTTATCCCTGCTTTGTAGAAGGGTCCCCTAGAAAGAGAGGGGACACAGAAGTGTCAGGAAGTTATCATTTTGCAGTAAGAAATAGGTTTCACACCACTAGTCTGCTTATAATTATGGTGATGAGACTCACACTCTTACCTTCAAATCACTTTTCATTACTTAGTTACACCATCCAACCAAGAGCAGTGCTCAGCTGTCCTGTTCCCCATAGAACTGAAAAGCAAGAAACAAGTGCTCCCCGAATACTAACAATAAGAATCTAGGACAGAAAACAGGTGGAAAAAAAACAGCAAGATGCAAATCAAACAGTGTTCATCTCTAAGTTTCTCCTCACATCATCAGACCAATCTCCACAGAGCAAAGCTACTGATGCTCCTTATAAAATAAAATTGTATTGGCTCTAGCAGTAATTGGTCCCCCAGTACTGCAGTAAGCTATAGCAGGAGAACATTCTTAACCCTAGACTCCGTCATGCTTCTCCTAAAATAAAATAAATTAATAGATAATTGTAGCTGCGTCCTGGATGAAAAATACTTTTTTTTTTTTATTCTTTTTATTATTATTTGCATGCTTAAACTGTTAGCTGAAATGAAATAATTTTAAAGGTCTAGATCTTGGAAATTGCTTTTCAAATTCCTTTTTGAATGCATATGTTTAATCTCTTTTAGGGGTTCAGGCCCATTAGACACAGAAATACGCTGTTTGCCCGTAGTGTCATTCCACTATAGGGTTGAGTGTCTTGAAAATAATTACAAAGTGGTAGGTGTGTCCATTCATCTCCACTCCACATTTACAAAGGGAATGGAAGAAGGTTCCAGAGAGAGTTCCAGCCAGGATAGACTAAGGATAAAGCTCTGTGAACAATCAAGCTCAAATAAGTTTTTGTCTATTTAAAACCAAGTAACCAACCAACCAAAGAAACAACAAAAAAGGACAAATACATCAAAACAGCATAAAATCCTGTGAAAGCAATGACACAAACACTACTGCAAGTCCTTCAGTTGAGTTTAGATGAGGGATGGATTCAGTTACGGATGCCTTCAGGCATTACCAAGCCATGTAGCTGTCCAGAACAAGACTGCTGAATATGGCTGTAATGGTGTTACTTATTCTGCCTGTATTTAAACTCTGGAAAATCAGAGCTGCTTTTGCTGAGGGTGATATTGGAGTGTCTGGAGTAACCATCACTGATGGAGTCAGAACAGCTACCTCCACTAATGTCAGCTTTCCATCTCTGTTCTCCCTTCATCTGGGTGAGAACAGCAGGTCCAAATTTCTCTGCTCTGACTTACTGTTCCAGATCTTCTCCTTCTCATGAGAACCCTATTGTTCGTTCTCCTTCCTGTGACAGCAAAGTCCAAAATTAAATTTAAACTTACCCTGCTGAGAAGCCAAGGGATGACATTGGGTTTAGTGTTCTCTATTGTTTACAAGTAATCTAGATTCTTCCAGTGTCATACCTAAAATATGTTCAAATAAATTGTGAGATGTGCATTTCAGGTGACTGTTGATCACACCAACAGGAGTAAACAAGTCATTGGTAATTAGGGGCTCAGAACACTGGAAAAAGTCTAAGAATGACTGCAATTATGGAAAATCATGTAGAACCAATAATAATGAAAAAGAAATTGTCCCCCTACTCTGAATGTACAGACATAAGTGGAAACAAAATGGAGAAACAGAACCATACGTATTAATGAGACAAGACAATCTAATCAAAACCCATTGTCTTCTGCCAGCTCAATCAACAAATTATTATAGAGGATAATGTTACACTTAGGAACTCTAAATGTTTATAAACAACCTCAATTACTACACTGCAGTAACTTGTCTTCAAAAGCAATCAGGTTTAATATTTTATCAGAAGAACAGAAGGAGAAATTTGTTTAAGATCAAACAACTGCATTGAGAAAGACTTTTAGTTGTGTTGAATAAAAATGCTAAGTTTTAAATTACTGTATGTGTTTCTCAATACATAAATAAATAAACACAAAGTTGCCAGTGTTAAAAGATTGTTCAGAACGTAACAGTCTTTAAAAACACTAGAGTTTCTAGGAATCTTACAAACATTTCTGCAAACTGTTCTAAAAGTATCTGAAACTGACTACATTTATTTGCATTCAGTGAATCCTGTAAATGCCTATAGAACTTCTTTCAAACCATCATATAAAGGCTAGTGTCTTATCCAACATTAATATTTGGGTTTTGTTGATTCAGCACTTTAAAATGTTTGATTTGTGAAGTTGCCATGTAGCATGCTTTCTTTCTTCCACTGCCTTTAATTCCCAATGGATACTAGATTAAGTGATTTTTTTATTTCTTTTATTCCTCACTGCCCTATGTTGTTTTCTTTTTTAAATTTTCATTATATTGTAAGTTCTAAGGTTATACGTTGCCTTTAGAATTTCTGATAGATTATGCAGTAATATTTAATTTTTTCATAAAGGAATATTTATATGTGTGTTTGTCTATGTTAGAGATTTCACGTACATTTGCATCACATATTGTTTACAGTTACACTCAACGGTTCTTCAGAGCAAGCACCATCAGTCCACAACATGTATCTCTGTGCATAGTCTATTTAACAATGGTTTTGGCTGGGATAGTGTTAACTTTCTTCACAGCAGCTAGTAAAAGGCTACATTTTAGATTTGTGCTGAGGAGAAGGCTGGTAACATACTGATGTTTATAGTTGCTGCCAGGACAGTCAAGGACTTTTCAGCATCTCTGCTGTGCCAGTGTCTGCAGGTGCAGGAGAAGTTGGGAGGGAGCACAGCCCCAATTACTAGCCTAGGATTAGACCTTAGGTTTTGGATTGAGACCCAAATTGGCCAGTGGTGTATTCCATATCATGCACGTCATGCCCAGTATATAGAAGAGGTTCTGTCCAGAAGTTCTCTCTCTCTGTGTGTTGCCCCTCTCTCAGGGTAATTTCGCTCTCTAGGTCAGCTTAACTCAGGACAGCTGGGAACAGGCTGAGCCGCAGTCTTTAGATGGTGAGCAGCTGCACTGTGTACCACTCA
>NW_010147281.1:0-5703 GCF_000699245.1 Pterocles gutturalis | reverse complement strand
ATGGTTCTATGATTCTATGATTCTATGAGATCTATACCAGTTGGAGGTTGAGGGTTACATATGTGAGAAGTGACCCCCAAGCGCCACAGCTGAGGTGGGGAGGCCCCTCTGGAGATGCCCTGCTCCCTGCAAACACAGAGTCATCCATGAGGGCTGCCTGGACTGCATCTCATCAGGTCTTGAATACCTCCATGGACGGAGACTCCACAACTCCGCTGGGCAACCTGTGCCAGGTTGGAGTTTAAAGCAAAAAAATATTACCAGCAAAAATGGACTATTACCCAAGTAACACTGCTTTAGCTGTGTAAGAACCCTCCAACAGACACACAGAAGCTGCCGTGGGGTTGTTTCCTCAGGGTCTTCCTGCAGACAGCCACTGGTGGTCCACTGGGGTCTGCTCTGCCCCATGACAGCTCCTCACCACCCTCACAGTGGGGCTCAGTGGTGGTGGAAGAACGGGTAACAGGACTGCTGCTTGTTCTCACTCCTCTGTGCATGGCATTCAAAGGCACCAGCCGGGCTTGTGTGCTCCAAGGGCCCATCTCTGGAAGCAGTCTGTCCATAGGAGATGGAGAGTCAGCTCTGGCAGAAATGGCTCTGTGCAACAGAAGAAACGCATTGCACAGTCTCACAGGATTTTGCCTCTCAGATGCTCTTGGAAGTGAACACACCTGTCTTCCACCACTCGTTTTCTAGAGGGGGAGTGCAAAAGGACACCTGAGGGTGTGATCAAGAGGAATGGTAATGGAGTCCACATTTGTGCCAATGGAACTATGAATGTTGGCAGCTGGAAAAAGGACAACGTAATTTTAAGTATTCATTTTAAACTTTTTTCTGGGTTTGGAATGGAGCATGTCTCACTATACCTACCTTAAAAAAGACACAGAAAGGAAAGTCATAACCTGAGAAGGATCAGATGCAGTCTCTTCTTCCACCTGAGAATCTTGTCACAGCCCAGTCTGAAGACTTGAGACACTTGTATCATAGAATGGTTTGGGTTGGAAGGGACCTTAAAGACTGTCTAGTTCCACTCCCCTGCCATGGGCAGGGACACCTCCCACTAGCCCAGGTTGCTCAAAGCCTCATCCAGCCTGGCCTTGAACCCCTCCAGGGATGGGGCATCCACAGCTTCTCTGGGCAACCTGGGCCACTGCCTCACCACCCTCACAGGGAAAGATTAGTCCCAATATCCAATCTAAATCTCTCTTTCAGCTTAAAGCCATTACCCCTCGTCCTATCATTCCACTCCCTGATCAGGAGTCCCTCCCCATCTCTCCTGTAGCCCCCTTTCAGCACTATAGGTTCTAAGGCTGCTATAGGTTCTCCCCAAAGCCACCTTTTCTCCAGGCTGAACACCCCCAACTCTCTCAGTCTGTCCTCACAGGGAGGTGCTCCAACCCTCTGATCATCTTCATGGCCTCCTCTGGACTCGCTCCAACAGGTCCATGTCCTTCCTGTGCTGAGGACTCCAGAGCTGGACACAGTATTCCAGGTGGGGTCTCAAGAGAGCAGAGTGGGAGAATCCCCTCCCTCGACCTGCTGCTAATGCTTCTCTTGATGCAGACCAGGACACGGTTGGTTTCTGGGCTGCAAGCGCACATTGGCGACTCATGTTCAGCGTCTCATCAACCAACACCCCCAAGTCCTTCTCCTCAGAGCTGCTCTCTATCCATTCTCCACCCAGCCTGTATTTGTGCTTCGGGTTGCCTCAACCCACGTGCAGGACCTTGCCCTTGGCCTTGTTGAACTCCATGAGGTTGGCATGGGCCCACCTCTCCAGCCTGTCCAGGTCCCTCTGGATGGCATCCCTTCCCTCCAGTGTGTCACCACACCACACAGCTTGGTGTCATTGGCAAACTTGCTGAGGGCGCACTTGATCCCCATGTTTGTTAATGTGTGGTCTTTCATAAGAAAAGAAGCTCTGCCTTGCCCTGCTGACCAAAAATAATAGCCACAATACTACTAGAATACAGTTCTATTTTGAAATGATCAAACACCAAATGAAATATGTTAGAGAATATACCTGTATATAAAATAATAACCTGTATGACAAACCCAAATGTTTGGGGAAAAATTAAAGACATTTATTTCAATGCTTTGGAACAGATTGAGTTAGGTTACACCTCTATTACAGTGGCATGTTAAAATCTGCTACAGAGCTTTTGTCTTTTGCTGTCATATTAAATGACAGACGTGAATTCTGCATGAAGTCTAAACCTATGAGTACTCATCAATTCAGTGAGGGCATTCCACAAGAGATCACGTATGTAATTTACAGGCATTTTCTCTCAAAAATCTTAGGGTGATGCTGTTGCAAGTGAAGTTAGAGCTAACAAAACAAATATATACTCTCTGTGTAGATTAGGAAGACTGTCCTTGGGGCTGTTAAGAAAAACTTCTTAATCACTTAAGGTTTGTTAGATTTACCCTTTACGATGGGAACACTGTGGAAAATAATATGTTTGGGTAGTCAGCCACGTTAGTGATTAGCACTGTCTGAAAGTGGCCTATCCTCATTTGAATATAATTATAATACTAAAAATCACCCCTCCAAGTGTTGGGACAGCCCTCCTGAATTAAGACCCCCACTTACTGAGCATGTGTAGTGAATTTAAGGAACACGGTGTTTCTAAATTGAAGCAAGAAAAGAATTAACCAACTGCAATTAAGAAGAGATGAAAACTAACCAGTTAGAGTTAGAAGGATGTGGCAAAGTAGGCGGAGCAAACATTTTGACTTGTACAGATACACAGTGTGAGTATAACCAGGGGTGCTGGCTTTGTGGAATGACCACCCAGCACCCATCTCTGCGCAGTCGCGCAATAAGCAAATCTTGGCTCTGTGCGTGTGTTGGGCTTATTGCACATCCCGCAATGAACTCTGCTGGGGAGACAACAACGCCTCTGCTCCTGTGAAAACAGAGCCCATCACAAGGGCTTGTCACTAGCAGCTGATCTGTAGAGAAAACCAGCTGACTCGGATTTGAACTTGTGATTTCAACTAACTACAATGCTGATGTAGATACGCCCTTGGCAGCAGAGATCCAATCTTTGCCAGCAACTGCGGTTTTCACCAGAGAATTAAGACTTCTTTTTCACACTGGTTTGTGACTGCTAACACACGCCACTCCCTGACAGCCCAATGCAGGCTATTTTGCCTAGTTTTAGGATTGCTAGCTTCCACCTCCTTGCACGAGACAGGTACCAGTTCACCAGATCACTGTGGCTTTCATAAGCGAACATAAATAGGCAGCACCATAGCAACTTGCTGTGACTACTTGGTAGCTTCATTTCTTAAGGGAAACAGATCTCCAGTAATTGATTTTAAAAGTTATTTTACCCTCATTTGCAAGGGACGCTGGTGCAGAGACATTTCTTCTTTATAGCAGTTTTCAGGTATAATTATGAGCTTGAGCGCAGCTTTCAAAGATCAGCAGAAATGTGTGGCTTATGAAAACTGATTTCACACAGCAGTTACTTTTTTTTTTTTTTTTTTCCTGCAGGAGGCTGTAAATCCTTGCGTGTTATGACAGCACATAGCAGGATAGGAAAAGGGTAAGAGAGGATGTCTTTTTACAGCAAGAATTAACTGGCTGCATACACTTACACATCTTTAAGATGACCCTAATGAAAGTCAGGATAAACTTCATAGGATTTAATCTCTGGTAGCTTCAGATCATGACTGGAACTATGACGTTTTTCCTGTAGAGGCTACGTGGTTGGAGGACGTTAGTTTTGCAAAGAAAGGAATATGTTCCATGGCTGTCTAACCTGTGTGCTTCGTAGATCAAAACCTTTGTGGGCTACAAATGTGGGAGAAAGTTAAGGCAGGTAAGGTACTTACACTACACCGGAAAGGTTCCAATTCCTGGCAATTTGCTTATCTGGGTAGTGCACACATCACTGTGCTGCCACAGACTGACGGCCTTCTCAAAAGCTGTCTTTATGGCATTACAGGATGGAAGGTGAAGGAGACTTTAGGGATGAAAATGGAATGGAGTGGCACATTTCTTGGTTGCGCAGCAGTGGGACTGAAGCAGAAGCTGAAAATGTAGCTATTCGGCACAGACAGTAGCATGGGTTAAGGCAGTTCTCTAGTTGCATTCTGGGCTCAACAGCTGTGACCGGTTTTCAACAGGCATTGATTTATTAGTGTATTTATTAAAAATAACCCCTGAGGATGCATGTCAACAGTAAATAAAATCAAGCTGTTTTTCTTTTCAGATTGATCAGCTGATCAGCACTTTCTCCTAAGTGAAAACCTTAAAAGAAATGACGATGGATAGGGTGAACTTATAAGTGGAGCAGCTGATGGTTAGAATAGTTTTTTTATTTTAACTTGCTCTAGGAATGTCTTTCTCCCTGAGTTTCAAAAAAAACCCTGTCATCAGCAAATGAAGCCTAATTTATGCTCTACTTTTGTAACTTTCCCCAGAAAACAAACCTTGCCACCCACAGAAGCTTATGCCAACACCATGCTCATGTTTACCCTAAGGCAGGTGGTGCATAGTGGGGTCAGGGCAGAGAGCAAGCACCGTTGTAGCATGGTGGTTACTTCTCACAGGTCAAGCCCATAAACCCCAGGCACTGGTACCAGACTGCTCAAGGACAAACCTCTGCTATGCACCAAAGCTGTTTTTCTACGGAAAGGGAAGAAGATGGGAGGGTGCAAAGGGCAGAATGATAGCCGCCACTGTCCCATCGGAAAATCTAATGCAATGAAAAATCTGTTTTTGTTTGTGTTTGGTCATCAAAGGTCTCTGCACTATGAATCTAAATACCATGCTTTACAAAGCAGAAAAACTACTTTCTAGTTTAAAAAAACAAAAAAACAAAACACAGCATACCAGCGCTGTCAGGAAAAAATATGTGTAAGTCTTTGCTTGCCAGATTTAGTAAATACCTGTCCTTACCTCCATTTGCCGACACAATGTACAAATGCTGTTCCTTTGGATGTGCTTTCAATATTCAGCTCATTTTGCTAGGATTCAGAAAAATCTTGGGCTCTGTGGTTTCTTAGCAAAATGAAAAACCAGCACACTATCTATCAGCAGGCTGAAACCTACTGAGTCATCAGAAACAAAACAGCTCACAGATAATTTGGCAATATAATGCTTTTCAGCCCTTTTTCTTAAAGCTGGCTGTAGGAAGATCTCTGTTTGAAATGTTTTGTTCATAGATTCATGAAGCTAGAAGTTTTTATTTCCTAGCTTGATCTGTTTGTTGAATTCACAGGCATCTTTGATCCACCATAAAAGCACTTTTCATCAAACTCCTTCAGAATTATAATTTCATTTTGTTCATTTTTGTTGTGTTTTGCTCCTGAAATAGCCATCTCCAAAAAAGAAATAGTGTCCTCTGTCCCTAGTCCTTCTCTTCAGAGGTAGCAGCATCTTCCACAGAGCTGCTATTAATGTATGAGTCTGTCCTTTCAGCTCCTTTGCTAGAACTGAGGAACTCCTGGATAATCTTGAACTCAAAAAAGAAGCCTACAGAGGGTGGAATCAAGGCCAGGTAGCCTAGGACGAGTACAAAGAAACTGTCCGAGCAGCTAGGGATCAGGTTAGGAAAGCTAAACCCTCACAGAATTAAATCTGGCCAGGGATGTAAAGGGCAACAAGAAATGCTTCTATAGGTATGTCGGGGATAAAAGCAAGACCAGGGATAATGTGGGTCCTCTCCAGAAGGAAACAAGAGACCTGGT
>NW_010147280.1:0-25606 GCF_000699245.1 Pterocles gutturalis | reverse complement strand
GGCAGTACTCAATGCATTGTAGTTGCTCTACATTTTTAGACAAATAAAGACATTAATTACCCCCCTGGAAAATTATTTATCTAACATGCACACAAATAATAGTCACCTACATGTAACTATTTTTTCAGCTTCCAACAAACTTTTTTCTCTCCTCCCTTTTAATCAAAAAGATGCTTTGAAACGTGCGCATGAGTTAGATTAGGTTTGAGATAATAATTGTGTCAGTCTGTAGCACCAACTGGGACTTCCCCTGGCTTTGGGGAAGTTGCTAGGTTACTATCTTAAAGAGACAACTCACTTGATTAATTGCAAATACAGATTGCTTTATGAAAAAGTTAATACATTTATAACAACAAAGTCTGAGTGAAATAGCAGGCTGATTATCGGAACTTGCAGTATTCCCTGAATACAGGATTAAGGAATAAAAGTACATCTTTTAGAAACAGATGTGGTCTGCACTAACTCCAGTCCTGCTTTCAATGGTGAGGTATTACTATGCTATTGGTAAGTCGCCATTTTATGAAAATCACAAAACATTTGTTTTTAGAGAGTCATATTCAAAATAAATATTACCTCACAAACTTCGTATTAATGTAACTGGCAAAGGACTGTTGTAATATTCTAGGGTTCCTCTAGCCCAAGTCTGCCTTGGAGGAGAGTATATGCCTGGCATGTATTTGCACTGGAAGTCAGACTGCTGATACTTTGCTTTTTCATTAAATACGTTATTACTTGAAATTCTTCAAAGGGCTAAGCGGCTTTCATTCCTCAGATCATACAGTGATTTTTTTGAGTAAATGTAATATGGTAATACATAATGATAATTACAAATATATATTAAAAAGAAGAAAAAGATCTAAGCACCTGGTTTCTTATGAGTAGACCTTTTCAGAAATTATTTTAATTTCCATGAAATTTGTTGACAAAAAATGGAGAAAAAGACTTTGAAATTTTCTTTGCGCTTTTTTTAAGCTTTTTTTTTATTATTATTTTGGAAAAAAAACAACAAAAATCCAATCCTCTTGATGTTACAGTTTTGCTTAGAAATCCAAGAACATTTAAAAAATACTTTCTGGATTTTTTTAAAAGCTACTTAAGACAAGTCAAACATTTTCAAGCAGCTTGACATGTAAATCTTTACATAAACAGCAGGGATCTGCTCAACCTGCTTCTGATTTTTCTGAAAGCTTCATTAATAACTCATGTTTCCCTTTAAAATCCAAAATAAAATGTTTCTGTATGATTTGGAAGCAGACTGGCTTGTCTTTTGTGGTCACAGCAATGGAAATACATTAGACTCTCACTGGTAGACCCCAGTTTAGCCAGGAAGTGTTGAAAAATGACCAACGTGCAATGAACTGAAAGAGCAGGTGAGGGAGTAACAGCACAGCACAAAGCTTCAGTGAGTAAGCTACAGAGTAGAACACACTGAAAAAACTCTGGAAGGAAGATGACTTTTAAAAATCAAACAAACCCTTAGAGCTTGAAATCACTGGGAAGATACAGAGACTGAAAAAAGGAGAATATGATTAATCAGTAATGTAAGGCTGACTTGAGGGTTTCTGTAAGTTGTGTAAGTTTATATGTGTTGGAAGTAGATGATGATATACTGATATACTGTGTGTGCAAGCCAAGGAAATAAGGATGTAGTTCCCCTTCTGGGGCTGAAAGGCAATGGGGAGAATGCAATGCCCTTTGCTGCTGGCTCACATTAGATCAAGGGTCTGTTTTAGTGGAACTAAAATTGCACAGAGATGTGACTGCAGCCTGTGGATTCTAGTGATAAATAGCAAAGGTTAGCAAAGTTTTGCTGAAGGATTAAGATCAGTTTTAAGTATCAACAGGAGTATACTTTGGCAAAGTCTTAAAACATGTTTTAAACACTATGACAGACCAAGCATTCTGTATAACAACCAAGAATATAATCTATAATCTATGTGAATTTTGTTCAAAAACATACTTTATTTTATTTAGAAAATTAGGACTTGTTGAGATAGAAAAAAATATTTGGACTGGTTATGAGTATCATTTTGGGTAGGTGAAGGGAAAAATTAGTTTCATTTTTCAGATATATTGTCTTTTCATGGTGTTCTAGGTTGACTTTTTTTTAATGGGACAGTAAAATCCATCTTCTGCTATTCATGTGATGAAAGACTTGGCAGATGTACAGAGTCATGAACACTTGTTTTCTGCATATACAGGATAAACCTGTTGCACAGAGCTATCAGATGCAACTGTAGCACTTCTACTCGCAGAGTGAATAGTCAGTAGTGTAAAATTTTTTCTTCAGGGTGCTAAACATAATTCTATACAGTAAAAACCCCCTTGCTGTTGGTACTCTTTTTTTCAGTTTTCATATATTACTTTTCCTGAAAGTGTTAGGAATGTCACAATTCTCATTTTAAATTATATATGTGTATATATATATATATACACACACATTTTTAAATAATATATAATATATAATCTGGTTTAGAGCCTAAAAAAAAGGGTATTGATTCAGGGCTGGCAACCATTTACTGGACTCCATTTCGTTCCTTTTCATGCTCTAAGGTGTGAACTGGTTCTTCTTTCAACTGATTTCAGTCGTTTCCAAACAGTCCCAAGAATTAAGGAAGAATCACAGGCGAAAAAGTAATCTTTAACCCTTCTTACAGTCTTTCAGCTGTTCTGGTTGGAAATCTTGGGTCAATGGCCAACTATAAGCTTTGTTGAGTATCACAAGTTGTAATGTAAATGTGGATAGCTTACATAAAAGTCTGCACAATAAATCCCTGCATTCACAAGATAGCATTCTTTCTGTCATTTCTGAAGCTGGATTTTCAAGTTACTGTTTTTTTAATGTATTTGGCAACAATTGTAGGTAGCCTGAAGGAAGCAGGTTTTGAATTCTTACTGAAAAGATCATACCTTTAAGATATATTTTAAAATGAATATCTTATCCTTGAATACTGTGGGAGAAGAACAAGGATAAGCTAACAGAGCTCTAAAATCTTAATTTTGAGTAGCAGGACCTTTTTCCATTCTAAGTGTATTGACAGTGAAGTATTGAAAGAAAGTGGAAAAGCAGTAGAAATCTTTCTGTGGGAGTCCTCTGAAAGCATGTTAGAGAAGCATGGATCAGAAGTGTTAGAGTTAACCCTACCTCAGCACAAGAGGATGGAGTAGGTGACTTTTAAAATTTCCAATATACTTTTTTTTTTAATTATTATTTCAATATATGATGTTAAGAGGGTGTAAGTTGGGACAACTTCATCTAATTTTGAAGTTCCATCTAACTTTCAAGCTTTGAGTGGAAGAGCTGGACAAGGTGAACTTGTGAAGTTTATTCCAACTGAATGATTCTGTGGGTTTTTGTGGATTTATGATTATGGATCCAGATATGTAATGCAACATGAATTTTCCTCCTGTTTGCTTACACTGTTTTGGGATCATATTTACCATCATTTTCATATCAGAGCTAGTCAGTTGTTTTCTATATATACATATATATGTACACACACATGCACACAGATGCATACTACACTCATACACATATCTTCCAAAGTGACTTTATATCTTGATTCATCTGGGGAACAAAAAAATCTATTTCTGTAGAAATTTTCAAATATGTCAAAATGTTTGAGGATTTCATATTCTGAAAACTGAAAATAATTCAGTTGGGGGAAGTCACATTTTTAAATGGAAATATAAATATGAAAATTCCCAAGAAAAACACAAAATATTGATCTGGCAGTGTTTGGGTCACATCGAGGTAGATGAAAGGATCAATTAGCAGTTTCCTAATCATGTCCACTCTGTAGAGAGATAAAGACAAAGAATGCTTCTGTCATACAGTGTCACAGCGCAGCCACTGTTCACTTTGTCCTTTTTCCATCTTTGTTTACTGAGGAGCAACCCGTATAGCAGCATTAAACATGTCCTAAGAAAACATCAAAGTCCACTTTTGTTTAAATAAAAAAATAAAGGACTCACCAAAAAACCATGATGTGTTAAGAAGTGCAGGCCACCAACCCACATCCAGCCAGCTAGCACTGGTAGTCTCTAGCTTTCAAATTTATATCTATTACAATTGTTAAAGTCTAAAGAACTTTATTGTCAGTTGGAATAAATCAATACAACCCCACCAAAGACAAATTTTAATGGAAGTAGAAGGGACTAGCTGTTCTACTGAATACTGAGATATATTGCCAGTATCTTGCTTATTTTTCTGCATACTGCTTGTCACACAGAAAAAAGCCACAGTAAAAATCGTGGCACGTCAGATTACTTGCTTCTCTCTGCACCCCAAATGAATAGCTGTTACAATCTTCCTGACCTGGTGCTTATATTCTTTGTATACTCTGACACTATTTCATCCTTGTTCACGTAGTCAGAATTTCCCACAAAAACATTTGTAGTCACTGAGGAAAAGCCACTGTAAGTGAGAGATTTAAATAATATCTCCACCAAATAAATGTAAAAAACCTTATTATTCTATTGAATAGAATTAATGCTTACCGTGCTGCTTCACTGCTGCTAATAAACCATATCAAGTCAATTTACTCTGTCCATTCAGTAGTCTCAAGGTATCAAACCTGCAGCTTCAGTGCTGTTTCACTGTTAGGCTGAAAAGGTGGCAACTGCTGTGGTAAGGGAAAAGCACTTTCCCTTTCTGAGCAATTTCAATGAATACTTCCTTCTGAATCTCTCTGAAGACAAGAGAGAAAACCTTAATTGTCATCGGATCAACAAAATAATCTTTTGATATTTCTTTGCATTATTTGTATCTGTCTCTCGTTAGATAATACCTACAAGTGAACAAGATGGCTCTTCCTTTTTTTGTATTGCACAAGAAATTGGAAAATATGTATTTTATCTAGAAGACAAATAGCAAACCTGAGAACTGCAAATGAAATAGTGGGGTATTAGTCTGATGACATTTTCAGTTATAACTTTTTCACAGGCATATGTTACCTCCAGTATAATTACTCTGTAACTAGAATATGACTAATTTTTTTGTATCTGTAGTGACATCACCGTCTGATGCAACTTGAAATTTAAAGTAATGTATGTATTATTCCAGCTACCCTACTGTCTTGTCACAGAATAGTTTTAAGAATCCTGTTATATACACTATATATTTGCTGAAATTCTGATGGAATTGTTCTGTTTCATACTGAAAAATCTACTGCCACTTGTTTAAAAATATGTTGAATTATATTTCTTTACTCTTATACCTTTCTAATTACAGCTACCTTATAATTAATGCATTTTAATATGAAGTGTATATTTATATGGTATTTTCAGATTTTGTGCAACTTTTACTATCAAATCTAAGCAAAACTTGGAAGAGGACATTAGCTTCAACTGCACTGGGGAGGATGGAGCATGATAAAATCATTCAATGTGATTTGCTCTTAGAAAACAAATCTTTCTTGTCCAACAATTCAGCATGAAGGAATAGGACAAGAAACGGCAAAAAGTGTCTGCAAACTCCAGCTCATTAATTCAAGGATTACTAAAGTTATTAATAAGCTTTTTGAAGTTTAAACCATTAATGCATATTGGCTTTGTTTCGTATTATGGCTTTATAATGCCACTTACATTGAATTAACAATGAAGGTGAAATCTGCCAAGAAAAAAACACTGGCTTCTATTTACTGTAGGAAATAACAGCAACAACAAAATATGTTAAAGCAGCCCCCAAACTGACAGCAATCTTTGCTACTTTACCTCACGGCTTCCTTCAGCTTCTTGCCATATGCTAAAAGTTCATTCTCTGATGAGCCTTTGAGCTGTGTGTCTGTCTCCTTAGCTTTTCTCTCATTTTCTCATCACTATAAATGGCTATTTGCTGGAAATTGTTTTTTATTTTGCCTGACCATTTGACTGCAAGGCATCGTTGCTTCTCATGTCTTCTATTAGAGGGACAGTGGACACAGCAGGCAAGCTAGGCCAATTAAATAGCCACTACTATTAACATTAACCTTTATAAAAGTGTGAGCATTATCTCTTAGAACATATTCAGTACTAAATCAGTACCTCAGGGCAAGAAAAATGCAAGTGAATCGCTAATTTTTCACTTTTTTTGCCTCTGTATAAGGGTGAGGCCAGAGCCTGTTCTGAAGGGCATAGTCATTGGCTTGTGGGTCAGCCACCCCTCTACATCAAATGCATAGAAAAAAGTTAAAAAAGCTCCTGATTTCACTGCCATCAGTGCAGCTTGTTAACTGTAATCTTCTTTTGAAAAATCTGATGATGCTTTATATTGACATCAATCTTCAAAATGTTTGGAGCTTTGGGATAAATTTCCACAATTTTCAATATGTATCTGAATACGCAATCCCTTCCTCTATTAATTCATCTTCTCAATAGTCCTGCTTTGGGAATAATATGTTAATTTTTCATTTTCTGCTCTTGTCATGTGCCACTTTATTTGGAGGAAAAAGCATGGCAGGGTTAGTATTCCTATCTCTGTATTTCTCTAGATGGTGCCTTGCATCATATTGTTTAATTCTTATTATCGTTACCTGAGAATCTCATTTCATGCAGAAGGAACAAGTTACCTCTCTGGTGAGTTCCCACTGGTACCTTACTGCTTCCATGGTCAATGAAATTTTGGTCATCCCCACGTGTTTAGCAAGAAGTGTTGGAAGGAGAGAAACACTTGGAGTCTCATTTGCTGCAATAGAGCAAACAGCAGTAGAACTAGTAGGATGGGTTTCCTCTGGGTTGTGTCTGTGATTGGGTTCTCTGGGTGCACTGTAGGAGCAGGAGCTTCTGAAGCTAATCTCACATTACCCCACTTACCATGCTTTGTTTTTGCATTGTGGAGTCTGTGAACTTGATTACTTTTGGATGAAACAAAGCCAAAATTTCTTCTAAGAGGCATTCTGTTCACAAGAGCAAATCAGAGGTCATTCAAAATTTCAAAATTCTGCTGCACTCCTGTACGCTATATGTATAGTGTAGTTGTCTGGTCACCAGCACAAGTTATTTGCTCCTGTTCAGCTATACTACCTGCTATCACAGATGTAGTCTTTGATGATTGATAAGTTGTATCTCTTCATTGGAAACTGCTTTTTTCGACTGGGACTTGATGAAAAATATTTCATATCTACCTCACTACCTGTTTTTTTTTATAAAACTGGTCATTAAAACTTTCATTTGGTGACGTTTTTGACAAATTTGCTTGAAGCTGATCAATGAGTTCAGAAGGTGTGAGGGAATGACAGCCAAATAACCTGGCAATCTCATATGCAGTGAGAAATTGCATTGATATACTCCAAGAGACCAGGATATACTTCAGGAGACCAGGTTGAACACTATGCTTAGAACTGTACTTAGAACTGTGACAAGATCAACAGGGGACACCCTGAAGCTGGGAATGGGGAAGTGACTATTTGCCCACTGAAGATAGTAAGGCCCAAACTTAAATTAAAAGCTTATTCTACCTCAATAACTTATTCTACCAGATACCTGTCTTTGTCTAATTAGACTGTGTTGAACATGACAGTTTTTTTGAAGAGTAATGACTTCCTGGGGGGAAAAAAAAGGCTTTTTACTGTTTTCCACAAAAAAATATAGGTTTTGTGGATCACTTGTCAGATTGCCTTTCAAAAGCTAAAATCTCCTTCTATTTTATGCTGGTTTAGATGGTGAAACTCAAACCATCTCTTCTCCATCCTCAGCATTTCCTTTAAAGTTTTCAACAAAAATCTCATGAAGTCTGATGTAAAAAATATAGTGCCTTTTCTTGTTTTACTTTTTCTTTGCCAGGGAATGAGGAAGAATGTAAACTTTGTTTCTCAATGTTTATCTGTCCGGATCACCATGATTTAATTTCAATTTCAGAAGCTTTAGTTCCACAGATTCCTCCTTGTATCTTCACCACTCCAAAATGTTCAGCTCAATGTTTGAAAACCATCTTGGTCAGGGAAACAAATGTTTTCTGCCCTCCTTTCTTGCCCCTACCAGCAGCAGTTTTTTTCACTGTTTGTGAAACCTTCTGTTACCAAAGTTAGTAATGGTGCTTTGATGAAGCAAGGTTTTATCCAGATTTTTTAAATGTAGCATTAAAATGTTTTGAGACTCACACCACCTTTAAAATCTTTCAAGCATCTAAGTGACTTTGCTGGTGATGATATAAATAACCTTTAATTTTGCGTAACTACTCTCCTTGTTAAGCTGTTTTCTTAATTCCAAATCAAGTGTGTTCACACAGCAAATGTCAAGTTGAGAATTAATGTGCTATGAAAAGAGAAGTGAAAGAGAGGAAAATAATGTCCAATGAATTTGCAGGCAAAGCTGGTGTTGAACTACATCTTTCAGATGCTGGGCACCCCATGTTTGTGCAGCATTGGGCAGACCCCATGTGGATTTTCCCACAACCTGCTGCACAGCCCTTATCCATGACAGTATTTTCTCCTTTTTGGTCATTAGAGATAGTATATTGTTTTCTTACAAGAAAACAACTCTATTCATAATTTCTAATATCAATCAGAAGGGATGGTCTCGTGAGAACGTCCTGCTGCACTGCTCAATAAAGGCAAAGCCAGGAGGGTGGCGTAGTTGCTGGTGCTGGGTGGGAGCTGCCCTCAGGCTCCTCTGTTGTGAACAGCTGGCTGAGGATGTCCTGCAGCCAAGAAGTTTGAGCAGCACAGCTCTGACTGATACTGGAGGTGCAGCGCACCGCAGCATAGCACATGTCTGCACTTGCTCCGGGTAACTGTGATGCAGGTCACTACCTCCTCCAGGTATGATGGTCTCCTGGCCAGGATCACGACACTTTGTTACGAAAAATAGCTGTTACATGGGTAAAGAAGGTATCTTCTGATCATACGGCCCAGTGACAGCAGTGTCCCATGTTGGCTGAAGCTTTCTGTTGGGGTGAATGAAGAAAACATCGTGGAACAACTCACATGAGATGACCTTTTTAGCAGCTTTGTTGTGTGAAAGGTCTTCACAGAAGATGATGTCTGTGTGGCTGTATTATTTATGTTTCAATAATACATCCTATGTAAACCCTGATATATACAAGATGATTTTCACAGTTGCTAGTTAGCAATGTATGCAAACTAAAAGCCTCGGATAGCTATTTATAAGCATTCCTGTTACAATAAGTAAACTAAGTGAAAAGATGTTCCTAATACAGCTTACTTGAAGTCTTTCAACAATTTTGCATGAAAGATTTGCGATAGCCTTAGGCACACAAAACATTTTTCTTTACCTGGGGGTATTATGACTTTCATGTGTTTTCCTGACACCGTTGCACAGTTGCTTGCACAGCAGTGATACCACGAAGAAGGAATTGAGTACTTTTGAGCACTGCCCAGTTTCACAGCAGGTTTAGAAGACGTGGTACTAGAAATGCCAGTACCATGATTTGGTGGGAGTGAAGCAGTGATAAATTTCAAAACTAAGTCCAGCCTGTGTGGGTCCTAACAAAAAGAATAATTGCAAGTCAGTATTGTTAAAGCAGCAGATCTGTATTTATTTCCTTTTCTTCTACGGGAAAAAGCTACTAGAAAAAGCCATTTATCGTTGAGAATGCCATTCTGCATATGTGTAAGCTTAGCAGGCAAAAGAATGTACTGAGACTTGGCCAGGAAGGGGTGAAGAAAGGAAGTAGTGTCAGAGATAAAAGTGAGAGTTGAGCATTCAATTATACTTGTTACAGGTATATTTTCTGAGATATAAATCAGGTCAAGGAAGCTCCATTTGAAACATGTTTGCTGATTGAACAGATAACTGCAGCGAAAGGATGCAAAGAGCAACCCACACTGCTATAAATGTAAACTACAAACCACGTAAATAGCATAACTCTCACTGAGAATGTGGCAGATCTTTCAGGTACTTACTTTTATTTCTAAGCCTTGCCCAGCCCAAGCTATCAGTGTTACAGATTCTTGCCAGCTCTTAGCAGACATTTTATGAAAATTCACACACCTATTTCAGAAGCTAATAAATTGGCATTTCAGTATTATTCCTCTTTTAAATGTACCACTAACTGTTTTGAATCCATTGTAATTTGTATCCCATCCCATGCACTAAACATTACAGCTGCGGGGTTTGAAATTAGTGCCATTAGGTGGCTCGCCTTGATATCTGTGTGATAAGAAGCAGCCTTTCATCAAGGGTAAAAAAAAGTGTATTATTCAGTAAACTAAGTGCTTTTTTATGGTTGCTTTTTAAAGCCGTATCACTGCTGTTAAGCAGCTCAAACTGGTTGGTATCAACTATTTGCAAACTTAGAAAACATCCCTTTCTGTGTAATTTGCTCACTTCAGAAAGTGTACTTTTATTTTTTTCAGTTTTTATTTTTATACTTGTTGGCTCCTGTCTCAACCTTTCTACCTAGTTGTTTATGGGTTCTGTAAATGATGAGGGAAAAAGTTTTCACATGACAAAGATAAAGTTTCTTGTCTTTTCTGCACAGTGCAGAGGTCATGATGGGAGATCAGAGACAGGAAGCAGCTTGTCATTTTGTTAACAGGTACAGGGACTTAGAGCTTTGTTACACTCTACCAGAAGCCATTAGAGACCTGTAATAATCTATGAGCACCAGCAAGGAGCTTGATGTTAGGCTGGCAATGAGATGTAGTTTTGTTCAAGAATGGACTGGAAGAAGGCACCGGGACCTGTTTGGAATATATGCATGCATTTTTTATTATATATATCTGAGTCCACATGGATTGCCCTTTTGGCATTTGATTCAACACAGAATAAACAACATAATAGTTTTGTTGATTCTCCCCCCCCCACCCCCCCGGCCCCATCAAACACAGCAGAGTAAAAAAGATCCCTCTCTCTTTTTTTTTCTCATGCTGCCTAGCTGTGTTGTGCCTCATAAGAGGTGCAGCAATGACCTGGCCTCTGGTTCCTAAAATTATGGGGGTAACATCAATTTAAACTGCTCTTCATTAAGGGGAGTATTTCCTTTTACATTTTCTTGAACTCAGAAATGAGACTCTTTCAAGTTCTAAAAGAATACTACAAATCCCAAATATTTTTCCTAATGAATTATATTGGATTTTATAGAGATTGTTACTGAAACCTATGAAATTTCTGTGGTATCCTACTATTTTCCTCCTTAATTCATTCTGTTGGATTTCTTCCTAATAGTTAAATCCTCTGAAAATATTACCCCTCCACAGTGGACATTTTTTTGGAAATTGTTATGCAAATCTAAATCCTGCAGCCTTCAGAGGGAATCTGTGACAAAAGTGAGACAAGCTCAGCTACCTCCAGTCAGGTAATTCTTTTGATTAAGGTTCTCTGCTCTAAAACAGAGTTTAATCAAGGATAGCAAAACCAGAGGAAAACCGCTTTCCAGGTGTGCCTTCTTGTGCAGATGGTGTGCTGCCAAAGAGAATCAAAAGAGACTTAATTACAAGAATGATCAGCAGAGTCAGACAGGATGAGAAATTGTGTGCTCTGATGGAAGCTGTTCATTACAAAACAATGGCACTGCTTGGCACGTGGGGAAGGATGAAGCTGCTTCTGACGGATGACGAAGGCTTTTTGAAGTCTACTGAGACTGAGTAATCCAAGATGTAAAGTTTGAAGAGTTTGGAGATGGCGACGATCACTTGTCTTTCTCTGGACAGGTCTAGACTTGCAGGAGAACCCATGCTGCTTACTTTCCTGGGCAAATGGGCAGGCACCAGTCCTTGCCAGCCTGCTTCCTGACAGCCTTTGAGATGCTTCAAGGAGTGGCAGCAGATAAATGCAGTGCAGGAGTCTGTTTTGCAGAGAGAGGCAATGTTACTTCTGTACAAGGGAAGTCTATTGGCTAAGATAGACCTGGGGCCCTGCTGTGCCACAAGTGTGTGGGCGTGGTCTCTGAAATTTTTCAGTCTCAGTAGCCTTTTGAAATTGTTTGGGTTTTTTTTTTTTTTGAGATAGTTGAACACGCTCTACCATATACTTCTACCCAAAAGTGTTCAATGTTTAGGGTTTAGGCAAAAGCTAGCATAGTAATATACTGTTGTATTTACAGATTAGAGTGGGATGTGGAATCCTTCCTCATTAGCAAAGCAATGTATCATTTACCTTTGATAGTCATTCCTGGCTTTCTCCAGCAAAGATGATAGCTAAACAGTGATTTTGCAACTGCATGTGTGTGACTGCACCCACAAAGAATCCCAGCGGGATTCCATCCAAGTACAGCATCTGGCCACAGGAAACTCCAGGATCAACAACCTCGTTGGTATATATTGGGGGATGAGCCCTGTTTTACTACCTGTCTTGTCTACTGTGGGACATGTAATCAGCAGTCCATAAACAGTAATGCAATTGTTAAGGTACTTTTGATGAAACAAATTCTAAGCTCGGTTAACAGAAATGAGATCATAACTCTTGCTCCGCTGCCCTGGGACTGGCATGGCACCCTGCGCTTGCATTGCTGTTGCCTGCATAGTTTGGTGACAAAAAACCAAATCTGCAATCAGCTCTGCAGGAAATAGCAATGCCAGTCTCTCATTGGATAGCAATTTATCTCTATATTTTTTTTCCAGAGGGTTCTAAAGACGCTATTAAATTAATTTTAGCAACACCACAGAGTGCACAGAGGCCTAATCATCCATAATCAAGGTATAGACTGTCAATTACTTCAACCAGCTTTGGATTTGGCCTAGGTGAATACGGACTAGGAAAGAGGAAGAGCCCCTCCAACGAGCAAGTGGCAAAGATGGGATTTAAATGCCAATAAGTCTAACTAATAGCATCCTACTCAACTCTCCAAAATGGCCTCTGACAGCATTTTGAGGGAAAAGGTGGAAGGATTAAAATGTCCCAATAAATCTTGGAGAAAAAGAGCAAGCAAGAGGAGAAAGGTGGAAGAGAAAAAGTCCATCTGTAGTGTGAGAGAGGATAGAGAATGGACTTAGCTCCTCCATCGTCCTCAGTTTTGTCTTCTTTTCCTTCCTGTCCTTTGCTCTGGACTATTTACTTTGGTGAGTTTCCTCATTCAAGCTTTCCCCATTTAGGTTCTGTTTCTGCCACAGCTCTTTTGGCTGCCTGCCTTTTGGTAACTGGCAGGAGATACAGCTTCTGCCAGTATCGAGTTGCTAAGAGAAGTAGACTACCAGGACACTTAATAATACAGGGATCTCAAAGTACTTTACAAACATTAATTAAGTCTTAGGATACCTTTGTGAGAAAGGCAAGACTTATTAGACATACTTCACTTCTGGGAAAAGAGAATGACTAAAGCCAGCTTCTTCTAAAGCATTAGTATCTTTTTGTTATTTGTATTATACATGTGTGTAGTATATACTTACAGAATTATAAGCAAACTGAATTTTGTGCATCTGCCTGCAGACCCTTGTACAAACATGAAATCAAGGCATACAAAATTAAAGTCCACTTCTGAAACCACTTATAATGCATAACCTTGGAAAAATAATTAAGTCAGAAATAGACTCAAGAATGTGAATGCTTCAGCCTACTTCCACCATGAATGGTGACAGTGAGTGAAATTAAACCCACTGGAGTAAACTCAGTATTGCTATCAGGCAAGTAAACTGGAAGGCATCAGGCAAAATTAGGAAGGTCTCAAAACACCACTTCTTTAGTCTAGTCTCACTTTGGATATTTAGGAAACCAGACATATAATCTCTGTCTCAGTAGGAGATCTAAATGCTCACAGTCTTTTCTTTCTGCAGTTATCTGCCTTTTTTTTGCCGAAAGACATAATAACTATTTTAGGTAACTTCACACTGTGACAAGGCCTGTGTTATGTAAATGAAATGAAGACATCCAAGAATGAATTAACAGATGATTGTGAGGCAGGACACTGTTGGAAAAAATAGTAAGGTGATTTTTAGCAGCACCTAAAACTTGTTTTGCAATGTTGACTCAAGCAGATAGTATTTTCTGGTGACTTCTCTGAACCTAAAACTTGTTTCCTTGTTTATATCTGTCTAAATGCACACCCGGTTGGGCAGCTCAGTTTATTCCATAATACTTGTCCTTGTTACCCAGTAAGTTTGTTCAACTCAGTCCTCAGTGACTTGTAAAAGAGAAAAGGACAGATTTTTAAAGTGACCTGTTGGGGAGAAAGTGTACATTGCAAGCAAGAGAATTTCTGTGTGGAGACACATTCATAGATGGTGTTTTTAAGAATGGTAGGCTCACATCTTTCATGTTGCATACACTGGATATTACATAAGAAACAACTCAGTTTGCACAAGACCTCTGCAGAGCAGACCACTACCTGCAGCAAAACTCCAGAGAAATGGGAAGTGTAATTAAAGGGAAGAGAAGGTGAGAACACCTTCTTCACAGTGACAGGAATGTCCACCTGCCAGAGGCCATCATTAGTGTAAATCTTATGGGGAAGAAACAGCAGCCTATGTTGAGCTAGAGAGGGAGACAGTGTTTCAGGCAGTAAGCGAAAGAATAGGGCCAAGTCCTTTGGCTAGAGTGCAGGAGGTCAGATTTCTGTAGGCCACAAACATCCCGTGCGACATTGGCCAAGTCTGTGCACATGTTGTTCTTAGACAAGGTCTCTCTGGATGCCTGTTTCATCTGTTCTAACTTTAGGAGTCAAACTTCAGGGCTCTACTGGCTACAAAGGAATCTCAGTAACTCAGATGCTACTGCTCTGAACTGTATCTTAATTCTGTGTTTAGGGAAGATGGTGAGAATAATTTCTTTTAACTCCTCACTTTCCCATTTGAATAAGAAGATAATTTTACACCTGCATGATGAAATATTTTTTTATAGATCTTCGTAGTTTCCCAAACCCATGGTATTGTGGTGGAATTTAACAATTCTACCTATGAAGAAAAGCTATACCGACACCCAGAAGTAGCTGCCAACACTCTCTAATGGATGCAAAGCCATCTAAATCTCAGATTTGCTCTTCTCAAGGAAGAAAGATAATAATTGAAGTTAGAACACTAACACTATTGCTGGAATTCAGTCTATCTAGGAACATACTTTGCTGTAATTATGAACCAGAAAATACTTTGATGAAAGGACATACCAAGCAGATCTGTACTGCTATGCAAGAACAGTTTCATACATGTGATTCTGAACACAGATAAATAACAAAGCAATTATAAGCTAATTGGCAAAGCCAGGATTAACAAACGAATTTGCAACAAGTAACTAAGTGACACATTGCATAATTAGTTTTAGTAGATTTTCACTCCTATTTCGTTAATATTTCATTTTTGCAAATTAGCCTGGAGACTAATGCGCTGCATCAACCTGGCAAGTTTCAGTTTTTAAAGTTCAGCTGCTTTATGCGTACATAAAACTTATAAATTCCTTATATAGAATATTATTTAATCCTTCCATTGATAAAGGCAATGAGCTGATTTTGCTCGCATTTACCAAAAAGAAAATAAATTAAAAATAATAGAGTCATAGAATTGTTTGAGTTGGAAGAGACCTTAAAGTTCCAACCCCTCTGTCATGGGCAGGGACACCTCCCACTAGCCCAGGTTGCTCAAAGCCTCATCCAGCCTGGCCTTGAACACCTCCAGGGATGGGGCATCCACAGCTTCCCTGGGCAACCTGTTCCAGTGTCTCACCACCACCCCAGTAAAAACTTTATTCCTAATATCTAATCTAAATCTGCCCTCTTAAAACTATTACCCCTTCTTCTATCACTCCAGTCCCTCATAAAGAGTGCCTACCCATCTTTCCTGTAGACCTCCTTGAAGTCCTGGAGACTGCTATAAGGTCTCCCTGGAGCCTTCTGTTCTCCAGGCTGAACAACCCCAACTCTCTCAACCTGTCTCAATAGGAGAGGTGCTCCAGCCCTCTGATCGTCTTCGTGGCTCTCCTCTGGACTCGCTCCAACAGGTCCATGTCCTTCTTGTGTTGGTTCACCTTTGGGCTGAGAAAAATTTGAGTCAAAAAGCAGAACTTTACAATTAGTTAAATATATGTGAAAATACATAATTTTAATTGGAATGTTAAAATAATTTACTGCTACAGCCTGATTGTGAAATTGAAATGTAAACTTTTGTATTAGCTTACAGCATGATGGAACACAGTCCAACTGCAACTCATTTGCTATTAGCAAGGTTTCTAGTTGACAAACAACCATCCTCAAGTCTCTGCACAGGTATACTGAATACCTACCTTAGACTTTTGCCTTATTTGACCAACCACCACTTTTAAATCTTCGCATGAAGTAAGCAAATAATTATTAGGGACAGAAAGAGTATTGCATCATCTTAGTAACAGATCTCAGAAATATATCCCTAGGAATGATACTAAAATATTCCCCTAGCAGTGATTTTGGCAGCAGCCTGCAGACTTGGTTCTCAGCCTGATGGCATGATCTGGTGCATGCAGGTTCATTTTCCACATTGCTTTCTTGTTCCATATTTTGCTAGCTGTCACAATGAGTTGTACTGCTGTGCAGGCCTGTATGCCATCTCTTGCCAAGTAACTCTTGGTGCAGTTTGGAGAACCCCGCTATTTACCCCAGTTAGAGTGACTTGAACTTGACAGATTGATACATTAAACCTTGCTCCACTGTTCTTGTTCGTGCTGTCAACTGCAGGTTCAACAAGGAACTTCCTATGTGGTCTTGAACCTAAAATGCCACGTAATTTTTTTTTTAATTTTTTTTTTTTTCCGGTAAAGGTAGAATAGCAACATACAGTTTCTATATCCTTCCTGTACTTAACATCTTACCTAAATCAGGGATGCTTTTCACTCCTCTGTTCTTACAACCTGTTTGTTTCGGATCACTGCCATTCTAGGCATTCTGGGTAGAGACTGCATGCAGGTATAACTGGAGGTGCTTTTTATCTGTGGAGATGGATATGTCTTTTCCTCTGGAAGCTCGGTCCTTTAGGGTTTCTGGAGAACTGTCTTAAGCAAATGAAGCACCACTGTTGCTTTTCATTTGTCTTGGAACAATGACTTTATTGTCTTTTAGTGATTAGTTGGCAGTTTTGAAAAGGGTTTGGCCTGAACATGCAGAAAATGGATGTCTGGCAGCCTACTCCTAAAAGAAAGTTATCTAAGAAAGCTTTTTCATTAAATGGATCCTAATTCTTTATTCTCATGTGTTTCATACAAATAATGATGCTCCCAGCTCTCAGAATATTGTAAACAACCCCAAGTATTACACAGGATATCCAAGCCTTTCTGAAGGTTTATAATGAAAACAGGGACTGTTCGTAAAGAGAGGCGATGTGAACGTTGGTGCACCCAGATTTAACAGCCAACCCAAACACGTGTGCAATTTGTTTGGGCTAAAGAAACTATGAAGTAATAATTTAAATCAAAGCCTTAATGGTTTAATCAAAGATTCGTTATTAATTGAAGTGCAATGATATTAGCACATACAATCTGGGTTATCCCATTACTGTGGTCATTAATGTAGTAATACAGGTAAAACTGATACACACAGACTTCCTAATAACTACCTCTTTCTCTGATGTTGTGCTTCCAGTGCTCCTCAAAAAGAGGAGAGGAAGGTTTCATGGTGAGTAATCAGTATTCAAAGTTTTTCACTGGAAGAACTAGGGTAATTGTGGGGCTTTCTTCCTTTTTGCCAGGAGGAGAATGATGTTAATGTTGATGATTTCTTCTACTCACTCTAGGGTGTGTTTGTTTCTATTTTTATACATATTTCAACATGCACTACTTCTTATTCTGCAATTCCATGTTGCATCCATATAATTAATAGTGTTTAATTAATCATTACCATAATTAAACATAACAATTATTAATGGTTCATTTACAAAAATAAGATACACGTATGTACAGACCCATAGAGACATTATGTTCTAGTAACCATTTTCTACCAATATCTACAAGTTACAGCATTATCACTGCTGCGTTATGAAAATTTCAACAACATGCCAGGTCCATTCCTGTTTTGGCAGTGTACTTTTAGGTAATGGGTGGATGGTTACTGAAGAAATATGAAAACTGAAGAAATTTAAGAAACCAATATGCTATTATTTTGTGTTTTTTTGAAAAAAAAAAAGTAATATCTTTTCTGGTTTATGTTTCATTTCTGTGGGGGTTTTTTTGTGTTTGTTGTTTTTTTTTTTGGTTTTGTGGTTTTTTTTTGTTTGTTTTTTTTTTTCATTTTTAAGCCTTTTAAGTTTATTTGCTTTTTGAGGTTGTGTTTTATTTTCAGGGCTTTCTTTGCAACTAGGAGGACTAACTCTGGATCTATGAAAGCATTCAGACATATGACCCCTTGCTTTCAATACAATTTAGGCACTCGATAATAAATTAAAGGGAGAACAGCAATTCTTTGCCTATACAAGCCATGGCACTAACCTGAGATTGAATTTTTAGTTGGTAACACTGAATATTTAGCTTGTCACAAGTGTCGATTTCAGAGGCTATGTCCTCTCCTTGGACCTCAAAATATAGCCTGAGTGCATTAAAAGTACTTTGGTCATTTGTCTGAGAACCTACAGGTTTTGCAGCGGCAGCAGCAGTAGCACACAGTTCCTTTTTAAATTGTCATGTATTTTTCACACCTTGCCTTAGGAAAGTACGGTGCTTTCTCAACAAATTAAAATGACAGATTTTTTTCCCTAAAATACTTACAATCAAAATTTATAGTCTGACTAGGCTATTGGATGTCCAAAAATGCAGGACAAATGGCCCCTTCACATGACTCATCAGTTCTATGGGACATGCTTTCTGGATACATTGGAGCTTTTGAACATGAACTGTACACATGGTCTCTGCAACAAATCTAGTGCCTTTTGAATGGAAATATGGGAACTTTGTCTTGTCATACTTAAATAAAATGTTGTCTAGTGAAATATAGTGAGAAGAATGGGAAGAAAGTATGAGAGAAGCAGGTTAATGTTGATGCAGTGCTGAGTAAATGTATTTTAACGTATTGTTTTGAACATAGGTTTGATAAATAAGTACTTGAGGAGTGTTTAACATGTATCACATTAACTCCTAGCAGAAGTAAGCAAAAAGATTTAGTACTATTGTATTGTTGTTTCTGTTTTCTTTCCACTCCTGCAGTTTAAATGTGACTACATTTTAGGTTTAGATTGCTCTGAAGGATGCACTTGCTGGCTTAGTTAGCCTAGCTGTGCTCTACACAGAATTCATAAAGCTCAGTGTAAGCTCAGATGGTGCAGCCAGCTTCCCCATCTTTGGAGGAAGTACTTTTCCAAGAGACAGTATTCTCATACCAAAGACTTACAACCAAAAAATATGTCTTGGCAGATAAGACCAGCTTGGCTTAAAGGAGGAAGGTCTTTTAAACTTTGCTTTCTTTTTAATTCACTGGCCTGCTGTCAAGCCCTCTGACTTGCAAATACCTTCTTTATAAATTATCATATATTATTCATTCAATGCCTTAGGAAAGAATGGTGCTTTATAGTCAAATTAAACCGACTTATTTGTGCCCCAAGGTGCTTACAATTTTTATAAGGCATAAAAAGTACAAGGGATTGCAATCAGAGTTCGGGAACTAGGTGACAGGAGATGAAACTGCAGAAATTAGTATCTTCCTCATGGCTGCCTGAAAGATTTTCCATAAAAAAATTGGGGAGGAACTTTTGAGTCCTCTGTAAACTCTCACATAGTGAATCATAGAAAGTGATCATGTTTTACTCAGGTAATTTCTCCAGTGATCTGCAATCCTCAAATTTAGTAGATTAGACCAGTACTTAGACAGATGTAATAGAGGAAAGATTTTATATAACAGCTCTAGTCAAAGTGAATATTTATTCAGAAGCATGTGGTGATTCTTGAACTCTTGAACAAAAAAAATAAGATGTTCACAAGCAGAAATCATGAAATGCAATGAAAAGTATTGTTACTGTTCTCCTCAGCATCAGTTGAATGAGCAAAAAAATCCATTCTTTTTGAAAAAAAAAAAAAAGGCAGCTAGTCAAAGACAATAGGATATTTACAGATTTTTGAATCTCTTATCATAGTTCTAGCAGCGGGCTGCTTTGAAACCACTGATTGTTCCTAAGAGAAGATGCTTACACAGAATTTAACTGCATGATTTCCCATCAGGAAGGAAAGCAAAAGTATCCTGGTGTAATGGACATGATCTCAAGGTCTCGGGCTAGATTTTAGCTGCACACAGATGAAGAGAAAGATTGATAATTTATCCATGTGAGTAAACTGCAGGCTTTTTATGGAAATGTCCTATCAGGTTTCTGAACTCTGGTAGAATATTTTTTGCACCATAAAAGGTATGGCCTGCAATTAAGCACTTGATTTTCTTTTGATACTCATAAAAATTTATCTTGGGAACTCAAGTAAGAATTGTATTAGATTCAGTCAGAAGATGTAAGTCTCTAATGAAGAAGAAAAGAGAAGGTACTCTAGGCCTACTGGAACCTGAAAGACTCTAAAGTCTAGAGGAAGCTGGCACCACGGGAAGTTGTCTTCTGGACTCAGAAGAAAGTCTGCATATGAAGGAAATGGATGAAAACAAAGAAATGTTTCTTGTCTCTACGTCTTTTCTCCCATCACTGATAATTACTCCCAGCTGGGAAGAAACACAACTGGTCCTACAAAGTGATTGTCACTTCCTTTCATTGCACCAATTATCTTTGGCTAATGTGAGAGCATATATTTATATCTGTATAACCTCTATGTATTCTCTAAAGAAATTACAGTGCGGAAGGAAGGATATTAAACAGAAAAGTGTGGAAATTTATAGACAAAATTAACGAGGGAAACTAAAGACACTGAAGAAATAGCTGTCTTTTATGAAATCACAGTCAAAGTTTAAAATGTATATTAGGACACAGGAAACCACAGCAATTGTAGGAAAGGAAATAAATTATTCAAGAGGAAGAAACAAACACGTATCCTGTTCTTAACAGGAAATGACAAAATTATTAGTAGGGAGACAGAGAGAAGATGTAAGTATTAAGCAAATATCAGTGTTTGTTTGCAAAGGAACAGGTATAATGTAGCAGAATGAGGTATTTTCTGGCTCATTAGTTGCAAAGGAATACTTTAAAGATGTCTGCACTTCCAAGGTTGTCTCTGGACTGACAGTATTAATATTTATTAAATATAGGAGTCCTTGGAAGATTCTGAATATCTGAGATTGTTGATACTGTGTGAATGTAAAATTAACGTGTCACCAGGTGCAGAAAAATAATGGAAAAGATGAGGCAGGATTCAGTTCATGAAGTTTCTAAAGCTAAGGACATAATTAATGGAAGTCAGCACTGGTTTTTTAGATAATAGGTCTCATCAAAGTAAACTCATTTGTGTGATAACATTATAACAGTGTTTGAAACATAGATCTTTAGACTGTTAATGTGTAAGTAAATACCTCTTTGTATCTAAATAAAGAACTCTGCAGCAGTATACACCGTCAATAACACATGGATTTAAACTAGATGACTAACAGGTCTGAAAAAACAATTGTCAGTGTGAAATATCTCTTTGGACGTGGTGTACTACTATATTAATGTTAATGGTATGTGGAAGAATGGGATCTGAAATAATGGTAAAAGCAAGTCATACTAGCTCGTCTGGTAAACTGTTATGATTATATTGAACATGACAAATGTAGAGATTTGTTTTTAAAATTATATCTTAGAGGAAAAAAAGATGAGGTGAGTCTTGGGAAGTGATGGTCTTGGACTAGAATATGATTTCCCATTTCCCAAGGGCAGTGCCATGGTAAAGAACTCTGATATAGTTCCAAGATGTATAAGCAGATGACTAGTAGATAACTAACATGCACTGAGGAAGCTAGGACTGGATGCTTCAAAACTGCTTGAAAGACTGGCAAGGGCTTAGGAAAAGCCACAGAATTGATGTGAAAACTGGAAAACCCCTCACCACCTAGACTTAAAGAGTTTGTACTTATTGGCTTACCACTGAAAAGACAGAGGATGCACTTCACTGCAGTGGATAACTCTCATTCAAGGGAGAAAAAGTGACATTCAGCAAGGAGATGCATAAAAAGAACCGGTGGCTGGTAGTTAGCGCCAGGCAGATGCTAAAGAGCAGTAAAGCACAGAGAAAGTGATTAATCATGGGAGGAAACTGCCAAGCAGATTCTCCATCTGTAGATGTCATTAAATTAAGACTGAGTGTACATTTTTTAGAAGACACATTTTAGACAGAAGTTAGATTTTAGCCAAATGCAAATTATTACAGTCATTATAAGAACAAATAGCGTATATCCAACGGACTTTGATATGCTGCAGTTGACTAAATGATCTTATTTTTCCTTTTGGTTTTAAATTCTTCATCTGGATTTGAAAAAGGGATGTAGAGAATGCAGGCTGGTCCAGGATTAGGCATTTGGTCTTTAAGTGCTATAGTGACTATGTGAGTTGTCTAAAGAAAACAGTTTGAATATAGACAGTAAGTCTCTCTATGAGACAGTCTCTAGAGTTCTTGTTTCAACTCTGTGGTCATAATTTATGCATTCTTCACTCAAGCAAAGTCCTGATTTCTGAATGTAATATTTTAAAAAATAAATCTAATTTCTAGAACTTGAAATTTTCTGAGGTTTACTCAGAAGCTGTAAATATTAACATGTAATGATTTCAAATGGAACCTGATTTTTTATCCTTGAGATGAAATTTCTATTTCTCATTATTAAACCCATTAAGTACTCTTTCTTTACAGAACTTACTTGCATCTGTGCTGTCTGGGTCTGAAAATAACCCACTATTTTTCAAGGCCTGGAAAATCTTTGTATAGAAGTTATGTTTTCCAGGTTATCTGGGTTTATAGGAGTACAGGAAGAAAAGTGTAGCATGTGTTGAAGAAGAGGTTTTCCTCAAAAATTCTTCAGAATTCACCAGCTTTCAGACATGATTTAATAGAATATGTAAAAGAGATGAAATATTCAAGCATTAAGACCAGTTGGATTCATTTTAAGTGAACTAGAAAGCTAAATCTAAAATTTTTTTCTAGACTTCTGTACCTTGAAGTGTATCTTTAAGTGCCCACTTGTGAACTGATAAAGAGGTTATTGCTTTAAAATATACCTTTTGTTTTTTTACAAGGCTACTGTGATCAATGGAGAGGTAACAATGGCAAACATACATCATCGGATAAGCCACTCGAAGTCATCAGTGTGCATGTGAGCTTTAACTGCCATTAATTTTTATTTGTGCTAATAAGCTGGGCTGCGGACTTTAATAGACAACACATTAGCTTCTGATGGCTGTTGCAAAGGTGGCAACCTATTTTAAAAAAGCAGGAAGGAACAGGTCTCTTACATCTTCTGGGCATGTACTGTACAGCTATCTGGAAGCACTTTGAGTCAATATGAGCTTATCCCTGTATCAGTCACATAACTCAGAATAGTTCAGGGGATTGCCAGTATATTCAAACATTTCTGCTTCATACAAAAGTGGATGGGGTTACAAATTCGGGTGAAAAAACTGTAAACATTTTAAAAAAATTTATTTCTCATTAAGCAAAGGTCAGAAAATAAAATAATAAACCAGTTTTTAATACCTTTCTTATTCAGTGACTAAAACATTTTTGCAGAACTTCAAAGATTGACCAACAGCTAGAACATCCATTAGCCAAAGTGGGAACCATGGTAGCATTTCACTTGTGAGTGTATACATGTGAACAGGAAGTACCTAAAATAAATTGTGTTTTGAAGCAGTACACTTTTAGCCTAAAACATTACCTATCACTTTCTTATAAGCCAGTAAAGATTTAGTAACAGAGATTTATTGAGACATATTATTATTAATATGACATGACTTTACATGCCATTCTCCAAAGCATTTATTATTGTGTTTGACAACTGAACAACATATTTCTGAACATTAATTTTCCTAATGGCTTTGTAAAAATGACCTATGCACTAGAAAACATTTCTTCACTAAGTAGTCTTTGTCTCTATCTAGACATCAATATATCCATTTAACTAGAATATTGGTTTTGGTTTTTTTTTAAAGACTGACTTTTACAGAGGTAACAACACTACTAATATAAATAATAGCGGTATAATGATGTATTACCACAAATAGCTGAAAACAAATAGTTATAAAAGAAATTAATAAAACTCTGATCTGCAAAAGTGTTTATTTACTCTGTTGTTTACAATGGGTCTTCTCATGTAATGGTACAAATTAGTGAGGTTCTATTGTACACATAAATATAACTTGGAAAACATCTGTTTATTCTAGCTGCTAAGATGACTCAGGGTTTTGCATTAGAAGAACCCACAGAAGGATGAAGGCGATGTCCTACTCTATACAGACTATACACAAAAATACATTTTCTCCTCTCCTTGCCTTGCCTCTCTTTTCTTTTTTATCTTATTTGACAAAGGAACAAAAGTCAGATAAGCATGTGTGTAATGATGCACAGGAAACCATATCTACACTGGTGTTGACTAGAATGGCCACAGTAACCCAACAACGCTGTCAGGAAGATCCTTTCTTTCTGAAAAAGTCTCTTACAGCTGAGCCCATTGTGGCTGTTTTCCTGTGGAGAGCCTTAGACAGCCGTAGTTCTGTAACATGAAGTGCCACAACTGTCAAAAATAGTGGTTGATATTGTTGATGACACCGGATTTATTTATTCTATCACATTGTCATCTAGCTCTACTGTTTGAAAATGGTATAATGACACTTTAACTTTCTGTCAGTCCTCAGATGGTGAAGCCAAGATGATTTGTATGGAGATAGGTTTGGTCATAAATGGAGGGAAATCTAGCTTCTTTCTCTTCATTTTGCAACCTTTCCTTTTCTTTGTTTCTTGCAAACTTACTTTTCTCCATCCTTGCCATGATCTCATTTGAATATTTCATAATATCAGAAGGATAATGAACATCCTTACTGATAACTCTACCACAGATTTTTATATTACCTGATTTTGACTCTTCTCACATGCTAAGTGGCTGAGTGCCTTGACTAGGTAGCACTGAGGGCTTGGCAGTGCACACAGGGAGTAGATAGAACCATTAAGATCAGGTAGAAGTTCTCAGACCTTAGGAGTACTCTAGCTCATCATAAAGATTTACCTCTTGTGGTAAAAGTATTCACAAGAGATTTTATAGCTATGCCTGTATTGGTTCTGGTACTGACAATGGCCTGAATCCTTGAGTTCTCCTAAAGACTTTCTATCTGTCATCTTTACTGTCACTGCAGGGAATCAGATGCCTTCATATCGTGTCTTGCAGCAAGAGTTATCAGGTTCTAGAAAAAAAGACCGTGTTTTAGTGTTTGCTGGCATTTGCTATGTAAAACTACCACACGGCAGGGGTTGACCGAGGCCTGACACATGATTTTCACAGCCTTTCCTTGGCCAGGAACCACATGTGATGGAGGCAGGGTCTAAGTGTGATAAGCTATAGCAAACAGGACCACACAACAACTGGCATAATGAATCATAAAATCATAGAATGGTTTGGGTTGGAAGGGACCTTAAAGATCATTGAGTTCCAACCCCTCTGCCATGGGCAGGGACACCTCCCACTAGACCAGGTTGCTCAAAGCCTCATCCAGCCTGGCCTTGAACACCTCCAGGGATGGGGCATCCACAACTTCTCTGGGCAACCTGTTCCAGTGCCTCACCACCCTCACAGTAAAGAATTTGTTCCTAATATCTAGTCTAAATCTACCCTCTTTCAACTTAAAACTTTTACCCTTTGTCCTGTCACTACATTACCTGATGAAGAGTCCCTCCCCATCTCTCC
>NW_010147279.1:0-473 GCF_000699245.1 Pterocles gutturalis | reverse complement strand
TCTCTAATTTAGCAGAGAGACAGGACCAGTCCCCAAACCATCAGCCGCTTGGAGGCTGTGCCCAAGTCAACCCAAACCTTCATTTAACGAGCTGAGCAGCCCACTCTCACCAGAAGGTGTTTCTCCTTCCAGACCTTGTAATTCATCTCATTTTTCCCCCTCATCTTTCAACACCCTCTTTGAAGCATCACCGTCGGAGCAGGACACACTAATCTAGAGCCCCAGCCCTTCTCCCCATTAGCAGCTCTCAGTGCTTCACCGCTCTCTCATTTGCGGATCCTGGAATTATTTTATGCAGATAGAGACACGAGCCATTCCTGCCAGGTGGGCACGGTGACAGAGGCAGCCTTTAGCAGCTCACCGAGCACGCTGGAGAGCCAGGAATAGCATCCTGCGGTCCCAGCGCCTGGCCTGGCGCATGATGAGGCAGGAGAGCGGTCGTCTCCGGCTCAGCGCCTGCCTGGCAGAAGTGA
>NW_010147278.1:0-471 GCF_000699245.1 Pterocles gutturalis | reverse complement strand
TTCTATGATTCTATGATTCTATAATTCTAATATTTTTGTCATACTTGTTACCACTATACTAAATAGCCCCCTACAGATACATTTAATATTGCAGTCAAGTGACGTTAGGTCTTTTATTTAAATGAGAAAGACTGCCTTAAGAATGGCAATAATAATAATCAAGTATTTTTTTAAGCTTTAAAAATACTCTTCTCTAAATCTTTTCCAACGTCATAAAGTGTTAGCTCTGTGCAAACCAGCCACTCAAAAGATAAACCTTGACCCCTCCCTACTGACAAAAACAGTAATACCTAAACCAAGCACACTCCTGTGTGAACTCCACTCCCAATATCACAAACAGGTACTAACACCTGGAAGATTTGTGAATGGAGAACTGAGCCATGATATTTTTTTCTTAATCCAGAGGAAACCAACAAATGCAAGAGAAGCAACAAAAACAGTCGAGAAATGGGTTTTTTACAGCCTGACATA